>NC_086446.1:689123311-689423311 GCF_028390025.1 Pseudophryne corroboree
TTGGGTTGGGGAGGAGAAAGAGAAGGTGTGAAAAGGGTATGACCTAGTGAGATAGCAAAAGCATGTGTGTATGAATCCATGTTTGGGGGGTCATGTATCATCGTGCCGTACGTGTTTTAAATCAAGCTTCGAGGTATTGCGAAGTATACATTTGAATTCCTTCTTATCCCGTATCAAGGGTCTGTGGATGGGCTGTCAAACTCTACCGAGCTCATTTCGGCGTTTTGCGACAAAATGGGGGAGCACATTTTAGTTGATGATACATGAATGGGGGGGGATATGTGATTGCTGATATCTGTGCCTGTATTCCCTATCGACTATGTGTGTCATTACCTGAGGGTTGTAGAAATGAAGATAAAGAACACTTATGGTAAATGCAGTGGTATTCTATGTCAGGTTAATGAACATTTGTCGGCTGAAGTCTTGTTCGGTGTCTGTTGAATGCAGTCTTCTTTGTGCTTTTGCTCATAAGGTGCGAGCAAAAAGCTTTGTCAATGTCCATAGACTTACAAAAGTGTTGGGCTAGCGTAATTTTAAAATTTCTAGGGAAACTGGGGGTCTATGGCATAGTTCATCAAATATCTGTGTATAGGGTTGTCAAAACTTCTTCTTTAATCCATCAGTTGTCTGTATACAGGCTCGTCAAATTCCTCATCCAAGTGGGTCTTTTTACCTTGGAGAAAACGGAAAAAACAGGTGAAAGAAACAGGTCGTGGAATCACCTTTTATCACAGCGTGGTTTCAATGGTTGGGTCGTAAATCAAATCCATTTTGTTATGCGATACAGTCATTATTTCAGGCAGTACTTTTCCAATATAACACAATCCTTCAGAGTTTGGGGCAAGCCACTTATACGCCTTCCTCCCGCATATGAAATATGCATCATCGGGGAGAACATATGGGACAGAGTAGGACATAACCATATTACACATCCTCCATGTGAAATCTCCTACCCCTAATTCTCCCATCTGTCTAGTACACGTATCAGCTTGTACGATATGTGCACAGTATCCTGGTGATACCTCTCCAACTTTCGTAATCCTACTTCCTAGGGTATACCTATATCGGAAAGATTTTTCTCTACTGGCTATGTGGCGTATAAGCTCTGTATCTGTAGGCATTCTATCTGCTCTATATGAAAAGGTCATGGTTTGGTTACTCCATGACACTTCCCAATTTCCCGGCTTTCGGGGATTGGTAATGTTAAAACATACTAGGGGTCTATCCACATGATATTGGTGGAGCTTCAAACTAGGAGGACTGGAGATATTAAACATCCTGTCCACCGGTCTCCCACCCTTTAGCTCAAGTACCTCCCCTACCGTTAAAGGAAATGGTACTAGCCCTGATTTGCTATGACCTTGAGGTACTTGAGAGCATACCCAACAATCTGTCTTATTTAACACACTACCCACTAAGGAGTGATAGTCACTCAATGGATGCCGGTCCATGTGGATATTAAAACTGGATTGGCATTTCTTAATGCACCCATCCTCAACTACATTGTCACAGAGCCTACAGATACAGTTTTCTTCAGCTAACAATCCTTCACAATGTTTACAAATAACATGGCTGCTAGATCGTTTCCGGTACTCGCCTTTGCTTGGTGATTGTGTTGCTATTGGAAATTTACACCTCCGTCTCAGTCATCGGAACCTTTCTGGATCCTTTCTCGACCTCACTGGTACTCTCACCGAAACAGACTGCTCTGGTCAACATCAGGGTCAACATGAAAACACGGATCACAGTCTCTTGAGGCGAGTCCATCTTACAGGAGGAGAAAAGGAGAAATTTGTAATGGGGGTACAGGAAAACAGTTTGAGGGGGAGAGAAACTTGTTACGATAATTAGTTCTCTAGTTCTCAAAGGTGCTGTCTCTCAGTCTTCCAAACGAACATTCCGGTGATGCAATATTCCTTCCAAACCAGCGATCTTTCTGTAAGGCGCAAAAATCTTGCATTACCATTTGTCTAACTGATGTGTGACATACCATCTTTAAAACATGAAAACATGAGTGAGAAGAGAGAAACCAAAAACAAAAACAAAAGAGAGAGAGAACAATTCATATATATATATATATATATATATATATAACATAACACATCAATAAACAACAACAGGAAAAAAAACATTTTTCAGACATTTTAAAACATTGTCAGATCATCAGGCTGTCATATCTACATGTCCAATGGTTTCCTTGCGCAGTCCCTCCCACCAGCACCTCCATACTCCACCCTCTGTATCTGGCCAGGATACATTGATGTGGATAGGTCATGCTGGGGTTTGGTAGACTTCTGCAAAGACCAAGCAGATATGCAATGTTTGAGTCCTATCAATAATCGTCAGAGATGGGGAGAGAAAAGAAACATTTCACAGATACATTTACAACGTTTCACCCGGTCATTCCTGTGTCTTCAGGGAATGACCTCCCAATTTATTAACTGTTACCTCAGGCTTACCATCAGTCCTAAAGATCACCTTTTATAATTTGGTGTGTCATATTCATGCTCATATTCATGTCTAGGGGGTCTGACTTTATGTGGGCTGTTGCAGTTACTGGCATAATGCCCTTCTCTTTTGCAAAGATCACAAACCCTGGGCTTCCTCCAAGTGTCAGTGAAATGGGGTCTTGGTTGATTTGATGCCTCCTCAAACGCTTGGATGCTCATCACCATCAACCGCTTTCCCTGTACCTCCCTGATTCCTTGGATACCATGATTATGTCGTTGTCTAGGGAGTTGATATACCTTCTGTGAATCTTTGATCATACACTTAGATCTTTCCTAGGATCTGGGAAATCAGACATGATTGATCTCAATTCTGTCCGGGACCAGGGATGGCGCATTGCACTGTCCTTGACGGGAATGATTCCCTGATCGTCAGTCTTCCCATTGGGGACTGTGATCACCCTGACAGGACTAAACTCAATTACATCACCTTGTTTTGGTCTTACAATATGGGGTACATTTGTTTGTGCGTGATATAAAACTTTGTACGTACCTGTGGACACGACCTCACCTGACCCTCCGTTAGGGGGTTTGATTATTGCCTTTACCGATTTGGTCGCGTCCACCTGGATGTCTTGTAGGATGGCTTCTGGAAGAGGTGCCGACATTGTTCTGGGCTCACTTTCTTGTTTGTATTCCTGAGGGAAGTTTGACATGGGGTGCGACTTGAACAGGTTAACATTTGTGATTTTTACACTTTCATTTTTATAAACATTATTACATTTGTTACTTTCGTTCTTAATACAGTTACTAAGTGCATTTTTATCGTACAACATTGTGCCATTTCTCTGCAACCATAATCCTCTCCATTGCCATGTCTCTCTTCCCAAGATGAGGGTCAGATATGTAAGTTAACTCTCTTTGCAATTCACTTTCCTGTTGCCATAACTGTAAATAATCAAAATGTTTGATTCGTCTCTTTGCTGATTTAATGAGACCTATCCTCCTCCTTAGATTTTGTAACACTTCTGGGCTAAAGCTGCCTATTTTTGGGAACTTCTCCCCGTCATGTACAGTCATTCTCTCCCATTCATCACATAAAACCTCTGTGTGTAAACCATATTTTTCACACATTACGTACCTTGCCGACCCGACTGGTCGGTTCACTGAATCAACCCGAACCGAGGTTGATCGCCCCCTTCCTGAACAATTGGCCCCCATAACTTGCAGGTGTTGCTTTCACCACCTCTGACCTTTAATCAGGGTCTTCAGCGAACCCTTACAAAAACCAAAATGTTCACGATAGGCTGACGGTGGCGGTTTACCGAGTACCCCACTCACTCGCCCACATCGACCAATACGACCTACACACTGCCTTAGCGCTGGCGTACTCGACCCAGGGCCCCTATGAACCTCTATTTACTGGAACATGCGAGGGATATCCGCAGAACACTTACTCTTTCCAGTAACTATTGGTTGTTGGACAATTCCTGAGTGACCAGCGAACTTCCCTTCAGAAAATAAAAAATTACACAAATCACGTCAGAATGTACAAATAGTGTTTATGACCGGTTTCGTACACAAATGGTACTGGTCAGATTACTAATGCACACAATTTCGTGCGGTACAATCGTTCAGCACATAAGCAACTAATCTTATGTGCAGAGCGACCAGTGGAATCGAAAATTTCGGCTGCGAATTCCTTCAGCCAGAGCTTTATTGGCCTATATGGGTTCTGCACCAACCCCCTGGGTTGTGCCTTTTTCTCTTATTTATAGCGGACTTCTTTGTCTGCTGTACCTGGACCTCCTGGTCTGTGCTACAGTGTGACCTCCTGGTCTACTATACTCTACTGCTCAAATTTTATGTTTAACCAGAGATGCCTCCCTAGCCACCATGCACGTCACTTACATGTATGTACTCCTGCGAGAACTCGACTTCTTGTGGTTCAACCTCAAAAATTGTATAAACTTAAAAACACTCACTCATCACATGTACACTTTTGTTTCTATTTCTATTTCTGCGCAGAAATTTTCTTTAGACCAGATGTGTTGTGAATTTGGAGAAGGATCTGTTAATCTAAATTTCGGACACTAAAATAGACTTGCGCTACTTACCACGTTGCCACCTTTCCGCCTGTTGCAATAACACTATCGTGTGATTTGAGTTACGTGGGCGTACCCGGACGCTCCGTTGCGTAATATACGCTGCGTGCGTCGGCCTTTGAGTTGCGTACGCGAGTCTCAGCCCTTTGTTAGAGACACGTGCACGCAAAGCAAATATCCACCATAACACAATGTACACGTTTATCAATGTAGATGATCCCCGATCATCTACCGAGCACCACACTGACTTCTCCTTGTATCTCAGGCAAAGCTGTGTGTGTTTGTCTACACCTTAATGTATTACTTTTACTCTTTAACTATGAAATAGCGGCAAATCTCTCTTAGCACGTTTATCAATTATAAAAATGGCAACCAGGAAAGTGAGATGTGAAGATTACACAAATGAACATGCAATTCTAAATTAATCTAATAACATATATTGATGTAAGCACACGCATATAGATATTACATATAAGTACCAATCACTATTACTTATGATTGACTATGATATAGATTAAATAAATGCATAAAAAAAAAACTCATTAAATGATGATTTCTTTTTGACAATGGATGGCTGATTATTTCCTGAGTCAACTGAAAATCAGCCGCTTAGGAAAAAAAATAAAAATGTGACCTTCCCAAAATGGCCGCTGCTCCTCCCCCTTTCACCTCCATGAGGGTCACACAAAATGGAGGACAGACCATGCTGCTTCTTGTCACAAAGAAAGTCATCATTCAAACTCCTAAAGTTATCATGCTATGCAGAGCGATTCAAAATAATTTTAAACCTATTTAAACAGACAAACCATCCAATCTGCGTGTGTAGTTGGCACCAAATAGAAATAAAAACTAGATTTACAAAGACAATAACGTACTGTTCTTACCTTCCAGTTCCGGATTCCTTCAGCACCCTTTACTAAGCGAAACAGACGCTTATCCAGACAGCACTACGAGGAATATGATCTCCCGCCCTTTGCTGATGGATAATGTCTGCTGGAATTACCTAGTATAGATATGTGAAGGACCGACGAGCCGCCAATTGACAATGTCTATAATATTTGTCCTATTAAAAACACGTTAAAGGTTAAAGAACACAGTACGCCATTGGCGCAAAAAGTACCGCAAGGGTACTCCCTTAACTATACCTTAAGGAATGTACTTATACTGTGAACATTTGTGCAGTGACAATGTGTAGATGTAATGCAGTGTAACCTTGTTAGCTTAAAAGCTGTATGTGCGACTATGACGCTCTGAGAAACCTTTATGCATTTATAATAACCAATCAAATACCGGTCTAAGGTTCTAACGCCTTTAGTAAGAATGTTATTACTTGCAAAAAGAGTAATACAGTGCAAGTCACACACTACAATATAACACAGACTAACTAACCAGATAACTACACAGGAAATACAATACAATTATGTTTAAGGGAAAATGAGAGAGAAAGAAGAGAAGAGAGAGAGAGAGAGAGAGATGGCTCACAATAACAATAAAGACAATTTGTTTGCAGAGAAGCTTACACATGTGAGGAACAATCGCTGCGCAGTTAGTCAATGCTGAGAATCTTTGTGGAGAAAATACTTGACCTTACCCATACTGGCTGTCCCTATATACACAACCCTACAATATCGCATGGGACAGAAGCTAGACTCCATTTTGGGAAACCTCCCATGATTCCAAGGACTGCAACACATGGTTGAAAGGGGGATGGTAGCAGCCATTTTAGATTTGCAGGTCCAAACACATGGCACTCTCTGCTACACCACAATCACATAGCAGAAGACACAAGACTCCATTTTATTCCAAAATGTCCAAGCCTCAAAACAATGCATATGTTCTGATTTTACAATTCCAAACCATCTAAATCACCTTTCACAATTTCAAGCAAACACAGTATCTCAATAACCAGAGCATACGAGCTATCACAAGACCAGACCACCAGGTACCCACAAGTATCAGCCTGCCATTGCAACACGCACATATTCAAAGGTAACTGCATGGTGGTATTCATGATTAACAAGATATATTATAACATACCAGCACAATCTATTTTAAATCACCATAGGCAAACAAATATCACAATGCTATGCTACAGGTTGTCTAATGTCCCAGCTACCATCACAGATTCCCAGATCTATCACACAATCAAGTTACAATATCCTATTTAAACCAGCACCATTGACCTTAAAGCAATCTGTCTATATTTCCTTATCTAGCCATGTGAATTCAATACTTAGCCTTTAGCTTGGAGGTCAGTCCTGGGGATGTAGCCGCCATGCTGCTGGGTGCCAGGTAGCTGTGTGAGTGAGTGAGCCCTGTGATTTCCAGTGGATAATATCATACCTGCATTCCAGCTGTGGGGGTGTGTCAACCACAGGAAGTGTGTCTTTTACAGTATGTGGGCTGTCTTGTATCAGTGGCCTTGGTTATGCAAAATGTTGGGCGATGACTAACACATTCCTGTCTTCTGGAGAGCTATTGTTTGGCGAATACAAAACAAAACCCTGTGTCTGGGTTTTGTTCGATATTCATGATGTCCACTTTCAGTTGAGACAATGACATCTCAGCAATCATTCTTCTGGAGACAAACCCTAACCCATTCGTAAACACAGGTGTTGGCCCTCCTCATTGAGTCTCAAAGCTCAGTGTAATTAAAGGCTATTGTACTCCGTCTGCGGGAAAGATACTGATTTGGAATACAATTAATCTTCAATTACTATTCCTGTGCTTAACTATGCATATGAAGATGTGAAGCCCTCCCAACATGCAAACTATTGTTTGGGGAATCTCTAAGGTCAAAGAGCCATTTGAGACCCACTGATACCTGCTGGACTCAGGGGAATATTAACTTATAAAATACATTATATGGTTAAATTATGTAACGATTGAGTCGCACGCTGGGCACACAGAAACTCTACCGTAAATGCGCATACAGTGCGCCTGCGGGTGCACGTAACAGCGGGTATGCGCACGCACAGGAGAGCGCACACATGCGCAGCGCGGACATGTATGAGGTGCAAATATGGCAGTGTGTATAGTGATAATTTTCTGACTTTGACAGGAGCCGCGATGAGCGATGTTCCCAATGTGACATCGCTCACCTCCCCATCAGCGGCTCCCACCCTGGCAGAGGCTCCCACATCCCAACCCGGCAGCGGCTCCCTCCCCAGCAGCGGCTCCCTCCCCGCCAGTGGCTTAATTCTAGCTGAGCCGCTGACGGGAGGCGCTGACCAGAGCCGCTGACAGGAGTTCACCGTCTCCGTCCACTGCACCACCAATTACATCTTTTACACCCACTGCCCACCAATTATATTTCCACTGTGCCAAAAATGTTTTTAATTGTACTGGATACAGTATATATATATTAATATATGCATATATTTATATATATATGTATTAATATATATGTATAAATATATATATTACTATATATATATATATATACTATATAATAATAATAATTTTATTTATATAGCGCTCTTTCTCCAATAGGACCCAAGGCGCTTAACAGATACATAGCATAATATAGTACAGAAAATAATGAAGTACATTTTCATAAAATACAGAAGCATGAAGATACTAAAAGGGACACTATGGAAATGCTTGAGTAAACAGAAAAGTCTTGAGTCTGCTTTTGAAGGATTCTATAGTTGGGGCTTCTCGCACTGTGCTGGGAAGTGAGTTCCATAGAGTCGGAGCCGCATGACTAAAAGCTCGACCCCCAGATGAATTACGGTAGATTCTAGGTACTGCTAAAAGTCCTTCATCTACAGATCGCAGTAATCGAGTGGGGTAGTATGGGGTCAGAAGCTGTTTCAGGTACCTTGGGCCTTGGTCATGTAATGCTTTGAAACTCAGTAAGCCAATCTTGAAGATGATTCACCATCGTACAGGCAGCCAGTGAAGGGAGTAGAGGATGGGTGTTATGTGGCTAGAACGGTGCTGGTTGGTTAATAGCCTGGCAGCTGTGTTTTGCACCAGCTGTAAGCGCTGCAATTCTTTTGCTGGTAGACCAAGGTAGAGGGCATTACAGTAGTCTAAACGAGATGATACAAATGCATGTATGACTTTTGGCATATCATCTGAGGGAATTAAGTGCTTGATTCTGGCTATGTTCCTCAGGTGAAGAATGAGGATTTGATTGTGGCTGATATCTGATGTTTAAGTGTCAAGCCACCATCCAGGACAACGCCAAGATTCCGCACACGATCACTGGTCTGTAATTCTGAATCCCTGAGTGTAAGTCCAGTTGGTTGGCTATGCTGCAGTCTTGTCCTTTGATGTTGCGGTCGTATCATAAGGACCTCTGTTTTATCCGGGTTCAGTCGCAGCCAACTGGCACTCATCCACTCCAGTAGTTCAGCTAGACAGCCATTTAGGGTTGCTATTGGGTTATCAGTGCCCGGAGCAAAGGACAAGTACAGTTGTGTATCATCTGCATAGCAGTGGTAGACCAGGCCATGGCGCCTGATTATTTCAGGTATATATTCAGATATACAGTATATATTTAGTAAAAAACTTAGTTCAATGAAGACTGTGTTACTCTGCATCTGGGTACCTCTCCTAAAATGCTGAATGGCACTAAGTTACCCCAAATCACTTAAGGGACTCATTTATTACCAGTGGCATTTTTTCGTTTAGTATCAACGTGATACAAACAAAAATGCAGCTAGTATTCAGCAATACTTATCTCTCCGGTGAGGTCCAGCGATGTCCTCCGCTCTCCTGCTGGCAGCCTAACTCTGCCAGAGACAGGGATGCTGAGTCATGGGCATGCGAGACGTCCAGGTTGCGCATGTGCATGACTCCTTCACCCAGCAAGAACCCAGCAATGCCTGGAAGGCTTCGCTGAAGCCAGGAAGGCAGTGCTGTGTCCCCATTGCCGGCAATGGGGACAGTATCACTCTCGCCATCTATAGATGGCGAAAGCGGTACAGCGGCAAACAACTGTAAACTTAGTTTATGCTGTTTGATGAATGCTGCAAGTAGAACATATAAGGGGCAGCCACTTGGCAGTTTCTCATTGGCTGGCGGTCCGCGAGCTGTGATTGGCTCACAACAGTTAAAAAAAAAAAAGCCTCACTTTCTTATAATTGGCAGCCGGTCCGCCTGCAAGCTGGGACTGGCTGGTGGCTGCTGCCAGCTTTAAAAAGCACTGCAGCCGGGACCCGATGCTAGTGGCCGGGAGGAGGCGGAACTGATTCCGCCTTCAATTAGAAGTGACAGAACGCAGTTCCACCCCGTTCCGACCCTCTTTATCCTCTGGACTTCAGGAGACCAGGACGGCGTCTGGAGAAAAAACTTTGCACTGGCGATTTGCCTGTGCATTTGAAGAGTCCTTTTATAGGGCTGGATCTTATCTCTTATCCAGTTTTAATCCACTTAGCAGTTACATTAGCAGGCTATTATTCCAGTGTGGTTAGTAAAGCAGTAATCTTTATACTGTGAGCTCCCAAAAATTATTGTGCCAACTATGGGGGTCATTCCGAGTTGATCGCACGTAGCAACTTTTTGCTGCTCGTGCGATCAACTTGACGCCACCTATGGGGGAGTGTATTTTAGCATAGCAGGGCTGTGAACGCTTGTGCAACCCTGCTATGCTAAAAAAATTTCAAGTAAAACAAGACCAGGGCTGCAGTTACTCATCCAGCGATGAAGGTCCCGGTCCTGACATCAGACATCCATTCGCCCTCTAAACGCCTTGACACACCTGCGTTGGACTTACCACGCCTGGAAAACGGTGAGTATCTGCCCCAGAACGCCTCCCGCCTTCTTGCGATTGCCGCTGCGATCACATTTCTTGCTGGCAATCGTAGCCAGGCAATGACGCACGTACGCAATGCATCTGCCGCGCATGCATATTTCCGACCCGTTCGCACCGCAGCGAAGAACCACTGTGTGCGAACGAGTTGGAATGACCCCCCTATAGCCAGAATAATCAGTTCAATTGATGCACAAAGTATCCAACACAGATAGTAGCAACAAAGCTGTTACATATATTCTGCTTGATTAATACTTATTTCCCACACTTGCAATTGTACTAAGGATGTTAATAGTCAAAAGGGGCATTCAATTTGGGAGCGAAGTGGGTAAATTGCAGGTGCCACTGCGTTTACACTCTGGCAACGACAGCACAGCTCACACCTTTCGTGCCGGCTAATCCACACCTTGATTTGCTCAGTGTTATTCTGTGTTATTATCCTCATCGTTGTTGCAGAGACATCCATCTTACTATGTAGCTACTGAGCTACACCATATTTTACAGACTAAAGGCTCATATACAGATGTAGAGAATTTGCATACAAGGGAAGCCCTCAAGGGTAGCATATGTGCTTGGGTTTCTCCAGGAGCAAACAGTAGTATATGATAGATAGATAGATAGATAGATAGATAGATAGATAGATAGATAGATAGATAGATAGATAGATAGATAGATAGATAGATAGATATTTTATATATATATGCATATATATTTATATGTGTGTATATATATATATATATATATGTAAAATATAAAAATATATGTATATATCATTCAAGGATGTATGGTTTGGGGGACTTGAGGCAAATAACCATTCATGCATCCACATCACAGAACTGTCTTGTTTACACTCATATCTACCTTAATTACTTAAATAATAGAGATTAATTCAGAGGTTTCCCAAACTCCGCCATTACAGTCCAGGTTTTAAGGATATCCATGCTAGAGTCTATATTGTTAAATTAAAATGACATAACATATTTTATGTTGCTATTACACATGGAAAATTCTGTACAGTTATTTGCACTTAGTTTAAAAGTTATGCTGGCAGTCTTGGTATGGATCTTACATTAACTAACAAGCTAGCCAGTCTTCAGGAATTTGGTCATGACCTCACAATGGGTTGGGGGAATAGTTGATAAAAGGTTTGGGAGACTTTTGTTCTATGTCAGACATGGAGAATCAATTCTAGGTTTAAGCACGGACCTTTCCTGCCATGACCCCCTGTCCATAGTGAGGCACTTGCAATTCTGTGTAAGTTCCTCCTTTTTATTTTGAATTTGCAACACATATCATATTTGCCTATATTATATGCAATTATTTTTTAATTGTATCATTTCTGCAACTAAGCATTGTACTTTCTTTTGTAAGTAAAGTGTTCCTTTTTTGGTCTGTTTTGATATATGCTCAGAACCCAGTATTTTAGATCGCTAAAGTTACACTGTACTATTTGTTGCAAGAAGCAGGGGGAGACCAACTAACTATGTGGTAGTTTGTGTCAGTCTACACAATTGTGATAGAGTGTTAGGGGACTTGTGGCTCATTTATTTATAACTAGCTGAATACCTGTGCTTCGCAACAGAATTTCAAGTATTTCCGTGCGTAATACTTTCATTTTGAAGGACTTCCTGGTAAACTAATTAGACTTATGACAGGACATAGAAACAAGAGTAAAAGCAGCGCTAAAAATAAAAATGGATTGTCTGTAAGGTTCATACAATTTAATAAATATAAATACACATATATCACAAAGAATTGTTTAAAAAGGTTAAAAAGGTCACCCAAATAATCTGTATATGCAAGTGAGCCAATTAACTGCTGGAATATTAGGAATCAAGGTGGACAGTTCTTACTCCTGTAGAACTGATAGCACAGTCCAGCATAGCATGAATGTTGACTGTATAATACCCGCTGGAGGGTAGTCCCAAAGGTAAATAAATCCAAATAGGGTCCTCACCAGAGCTACGGATGTCTTGAATATTGCAGACTGTGATGAAGCAAGTAGTAGTAGGAGATCGTCCACATGAAAAGCTTTATCCAATCCAGAGATAAAAATGGCATGTATATGTAGAAGCGTCTTTTGAATTTGACTGACAGAAAGCCCACCTTTACGACAGGACATACTGTACTCCGCCCACCACTGCCAATCTTTGTCAGGCTGCACCTCCGTATGGGCCATCACTGGATTGATGCTGTCAAAGGGCTGGCACTGAGGAGAATAATACGCCTCTTTCTCTGCCCCATCCTGCCTCTGGTCCTGCCCTGCTCAGTGCTGTAAATGCTGGGATGACAGGTCAATCTCCGTCCGCTGTATGTTAAATATGTAAGGTTTGCAGGGATAGGCTGACTGAATTCCGAAGGGCCCTGGGTCTCCTTGCTTAGCTTCTCACTCTCCTGAGGGTTACTCCTTTGAGGTAAAAAGGTAAACATTTTCGCACAACACTTAAGGTCACTGGGAGAGCTGTCGGTAGCCTTTACACAGCAGATAAGTAGTTGCTGACTATCAGGCTTTCTTTTAATGTATTTAAGAGTCAAAATATCTACAGTATGTCCCCTTTCCTCCTACTGCTCTCTGACAGGTTCAGCAATGTTTAATTCAATTGACAGGTTAACCTCTGATAATTGAGACACTATCCTTTCCTGACTGGAAATAGGTTGGTTAAGTACTTATATCTGAAATTTATATATATACTGTATAAAAGGCAAATACCACTGACTCATAACAAAATCTCCTGAACCATAAGGCTGCATTTCCTTGCCAGTGGCAGTTTTAGAGTAATCCATTATTCACTTAGGGGAGCCACACCCAGCGATGTTTGACAGTGTTTAGGGGTGGCAGTTAATGTGGCTCCCTTATTTGAATAATGGAGTGCTCTGCAACTGCCCCTGCAAGGAAGTCCAGGAACAGAGCGTAGTGTCCTCCCCCCTGCCGCGACTTGGTATCGCTGGCACAATGCATTCTTTATAGCCCCGGCTGGGTGGGCTGTCTTAACTCTCCTCTGTGAGGGGGAATTATCTCACCCCTTTTAACCCCTTTGTGGGTGGAATTTTGAAAAATCCCTTCTTAGTGGATGCCTACATCACAAAAGCAAGCTACTGTCCAAATGTCAAGGTCCTAGTCAGGAGATTTTGTGATGAGTCAGTGGTATTTGCATTTTATATATATATAGATTAGATAGGTGGTGGCAGAAGAGTGGTGTTTGGTCGAACAGGCAGAGTGATAACATATGTATTGTGAGTATTACAGTTGACTCTATCCTCACTACATCAGGACTTGTGCATCTGCGCAATCCAGTCCTGATGCTAGTTTAGTACTAGTCAGGATGAATAAATTAGTGGTTCTGACAATAGACAAAGTGTAAACCAAGGGATACCTACTGCCAGGCACTGCAATAAAGACTGAACTGCCAACAAATTCACAAGAAAACAACCATTTTCTAACACAAAAACACTGCAAGTAGGCTTTCTGAGTTATTCAATGTCCTGAATACAAATCAACTGTTCACAAGTTGCCTCAAATATGCTGGACAATAAAAGTCCCTTTGGCTGTCGTAATAGCTGAAACATTCAGGAGAAAAAACCACGGAGGCCACTTGATTTATCAAAAAAAACAACAACATGTTATTCATCAGGTCCAGTCCACTTGAGAAAGAAGACCCTGTTCCTAGAGACAATTGGTGCAATGCTGAATAGCAGTGGACCAATCTTGGTACCTCTTGGAATTTAGGGAGTCATTCCGAGTTGATCGCTCGCTAGCAGTTTTTAGCAGCCGTGCAAACGCATAGTCGCCGCCCACCGGGGAGTGTATTTTCACTTTGCAGAAGTGCGAACGCCTGTGCAGCAGAGCGCCTGCAAAAACATTTTGTGCAAAACAAGACCAGCCCTGAACTTACTCTTCGTGTGCATTGAGTCTAACAACGGAGGGACGGCTTTTGACGTCACACACCCGCCCAGCGTTTGCCAAGCCATGCCTGCGTTTTCCCTGGCATGCCTGCGTTTTTCCAAACACTCCCAGAAAACGGTCAGTTGACACCCAGAAAGACCCCCTTCCTGTCAATCTTCCTGCATTGTGCTGTGCGACTGAAAGCTTCGCTAGAATCTGTGCAAAACCACAAAGGGCTTTGTACCCATACGTCACGCGTGCGCATTGCGGTGCATATACGCATGCGCAGAAATGCTGATTTTTAGCCTGATCGCTGCGCTGCGAACAACGGCAGCTAGCGATCAACTCGGAATGACCCCCCTTAGGTACCAGGGAAGTAAAAGAAATTTGTGACCTATAATAATTGTTATTTTGAAAAAAATATGGCTCCCTTAAATAAATAAATAATACATAAATTCTTGTCCCTTTATATAAAACAAATGGCCTAATTCAAGTTTGTGCACACATGCCTACACAGCTGCGATTTTTCAGGCTACAAATTTGCTAGTCATTGCAAGTGAAGCAGCAGCCCAGAAAAAAATGTAGATGCCCACCAGTGCCATCACAAAGTCCTCAGCAACTGCATACGCATACACTAACGCAGCATTGACGCAATAACAAGGAACATTGACTCCCACTGAGTGAGTCTATGGCCACGCAGACTGGCTATGGCAGTAGCGACGCTGGAGCCATGTTTCTTTAAAATCCGAATTTCAAACCGGGTCTATGGCCTTCCCAAAAATTGACACCCTTAATTCAGGGTCGTGGTGCTTCAAATACTCAGCTCAGTCCATGGCGTCCCTGGGTGACGTCCTTGGTAGCCAGATTTACTACCTAACACTAATGCGAAAATCCTTCCGTCTATGCCACCCATATGCTCACAACACCCACTGCTTCTCTGTCCGCGGCTGCCATTATTAATATAGGCACTTGCATACGCTATACCCCATGCTGAGTTCAAATGATCTGTCTCTGTCCCAGGGCCGGTGCAAGGTTTCTCTGCACCCTAGGCAAAACTTCTGCCTTCTGCCCCTTCCCCCTACCCACCCTTCAGATGAAAGGCATGCTGCTCTCACCCCCTCCCCACTACTCTGTTAAATGTCTTCTGTTCTATCCCACCAAAATCTGTGTGCATGCTTCTGCTCATCCCCCCAGACTGTGTGCATGCCTGCTCCTTATCTCCCCCCCCCCCCACCCCCTCACCACACCGCTGCTCTCGCTCTCTTTCCTTATCAATGCAGAGAATGCACTGTGCAGCCACCTTACCTGCAGGCTGCAGTGCAGAGTGGGAACTGAGTAGTCTGTGAAAGAGCCTGGAATGAAGAGCAGTGCTCCATGTCACCCCCAGCCAGGACTCCAGGAGCTGTCACAGTTACTGCCTGTGCCGGGAGGAGGTGGAGCTGGAAGCTGCAATACGGGAGCTTAGCAGCCACGGCTACTGTAAAATACGCATTCTGGGGGATTACAGTTGCTGTAAAAGGTAGGACTATGCTACCTTTTTTAGGCAGCTGTAGCAGGTCGCCCCCTCAGGTCCCGGCGCCCCTAGGCAGCTGCCTAAAGCTGCCTAGTGGAAGCTCCGGCCCTGCTCTGTCCACACACAGCAAAGAAGCACGAAATTGGTCTACACGCCCAACATTACTACTGAGACACTCTCACCACGAGGTCTGTTCTATATGCGGTACCTGTCCAGCTGCCGCCTAGAAACAGCCAATTAACAGACAGGGAGAATTGGCAACGCACAGCAGAAACCATCCAGTCCTCTTATCCTCTGTCTAGGTGCGGAAACGTGGTGCGGCGCGTGCACAGTCTGTGACTGCTTTCTAGGCTGCATGTGCAGACGGTATCCGTTGGGCAGGTCGACCACTATTGTCTGACATGGTCGACACAGGACAGGTCAACACATGAAAAGGACGACATGGCTTTTTAAAAATATATATATATATTTTAAAACTTTTTAATACTTTACCATCCACGTGGACTACGATTGGGAATGGTAACCTGCCCACAGCGCGAGCCATGCAAGGGGATGCGTTACACTAATTGGGGTCCCTGGTCATGTTATGGAAAAAATGGACACACGAAAACAGTTCAAAAATCCATGTCAACCTTTTCATGTGTCGACTATTTGTCCATGTCGGCCATGTCAATGTCGACCAATAGTGGTCTACCTAATGACTGTCGACCGTAACATGGTCGACCATTCATACCAGAATCGTGCAGACGGTGCAGTCTGCAGATTATCGCGGGATGTTTCCATCGCAGGATCATGGCCTTGCCTCCATCTTGGTTGTCAGTTTACTATAATGAAGTCCCAGATACCAGAGCAATCATCCTATTATATGTGCAACATAATTAAGAGTTACAAGGAGATTTAAAATAGCAACGATTCAATAAACATCTGAGACTCTGCTGTCCTATTTTTTTTTATTAGATCTGTGGGAATAAAACATTTACAGTAGGAAATAAAATATATATTAGTTTGCCTCCTAATTGTTTAACAATACATTAGATGTTTTTCTGCAAATTGTATTGCTTTATTTTTTTTAATGTACTTTCGCAATGTTCTTCAGATGACATTTTACTCTGTTTTAATGTTCAGAAGTACATTACTGAAAAGTGCTTTCTTTACGCATGGATAGTTAAACAGTGAAAACATTAAGTACATTCGTATATCAATTCTCTTTCGGATAAAAGAAACACAAATACATTTTAAGGCCACATTTTTTTCCCTTAACTCCAGTTTTTGCGCTTTGTTCAATATGAGGGCCAATCCTCTGAAATCATCCAGCTGTAAGTTCCTCTTTTATGTTCCCATTAAATAAAGCCTCCATACTTGCCTATGGGAATAAAGCTTGGATTGAAGTGTGTATGCCCAAAGATTTCTACTGTATTGCAGGAAAAAAACTGAAGAACAGATGTCAGCATCAGTTGCTGAAGCCAGGGGGCACTCAAGAGTTGTAGATTAAAAAAATAACCATATACCAATTCAAAGTCTATAAAGGGTAATGTTAAAATTTGTAAGTATTGAGGACGTTAAATCAACTCTGTCATACAGGAAATGGAAAGAGCAACCTATTGATTGCAGTATCCAAGGACGCTCAGCAGAGGGTACTCATGCACGGTCAATGGGTTTGAAGATCAAAAACAATGAATCAAATTTGCACAGTGACATTCGGAAGTTCTTGATATAACCTTATCGTGAAAGGAAAGAATCATATTATTTTATTCTTCCTTATATTACAAGGTAAATATTAGATTTTCTCTTATAATTCTTATATTGTAAAGTATAACTCATAATGCTTTTTTATGTCTGATGTAAAGAAATCAATCAAACCCTTTTGATACTATAATAAATATATAATTAAGTTACTAGGGTTTAAAAAATAAGATTTGGGCTTTGTTGTCCATTAGGATTCCAAAAACTAACATACACTAACAGCATAATTATGATTTCTATAAAGTGTTCAATAATGAAAGAAATACATTTACAGCATGTTAAATGTTTATGTGATTTACACTATTGTGCATTACCTATCAGTTATTGGAACACCATTCCTCAGCTCTGCAAACTGCTGGCAGCATGAATGGAGGCGGAAGTCAGTCATGGCTGATAACGTCCAATCAGCAGTGGCTCCTACCATTTTTAGGTAAGGAAGGGGGGGGGGGGGGGGGGCTGCTGCTATCCATACAGGTGAGGAAAGTCCTGTGTCCTGGGTCTCAGGGCCTGTGCAATGGAGCTGACAGGCGCTGGGACCAGCACAGGTGGCGGCTTGAGTACGCAAACCTCTGGCTTCTATGGACTGCATCCAGCTTCTATGGACTGCCTTGTGTGTCTCTAACTGACAGGTAGGACTTCCAATAGAAAGTTACTGCCAGTCAAATTGCAACCAGTGCAGTCACAGACTGCACCTGTCTTCACTGACACTGAGCTTGGTGGCAGATTTTATTTGGGGGAGAGGGGGGAGGGGAGGAGCTGCAGTCCTGCAGCCCATAGGTAAAATCCACTACTGCTGTCAATGAATGACTGTCAGCAAAAAACGAGTGCAATAAATTGACTGTCAGTATGCAAAATAAAGTGCTAATAAATCAATTAAAATGCTTAGGTGGTTATTCAATTAGACGTGGTAATTTACAGCTGGTTGATCCCCAGGGGGCTATTCAGTTACCCCCAATGCTTGCACGTATCTGGGATTTTTATTCAGGACCCGCTGATGTCCCAAAACAAATCCCCAATAAGTGCCCTGTTTTAGCGGTCCTGATTGTGAAAACACATAGGTCTGGAAACCAGTGACGTGCGGTGAGGTCAGAGGCTTGGAAGGCACAAATGGTGGAGGCTCTCAGTACCAGCAGCCTGTCTTACCCCTACACAATTTAACTCTTATGTCCCTGCACTACATCCATGCAAACACAGGGAGGACATACATACAGTAATAGCCAGGTCACATTCAGCGGGAGGCTCCTGATTTTTAAATGAGACTCCCGCTGCCCCACAAACCTTTGCTGCCTCCCAGTTTTCAACTGTTATCCCCATAAATCCGGTCTGCGCAAGTCCGGAAATGCGGGGGATGGAGCCTGCGCCGGAGACATCATGGCCAGCCACGGCGGGGTTATGAGCAGCGGTGGCCGTCCTGCTGTGTGCAGTCTGAGAGCCGGGCAGTCTGAACGGCAGCAGTGTTGGGAATAATAAGCAGAGCAGCCGCATGTACAGTGAGTGGAGCAGGGCTTTGCTTCACAGTGGCTGGCCCCGCCCACCACACTCACAGTGGGTGCGTGCATCAGCCCAGCTTTTCTCTTCCTGGATCCTGATGTGGCTTTCCTGTGCTGCCTTCCCCTCACCACACTGGCCCGGGCTGGCTCCCTGCTCTTTACAGGAGGGAGCAACAAAGCCAGGAGGGTGCAGTACGTACTGGGTGTTATGGGGGGGCTGTGTATACTGTAATGTCACTGGATGTAATATGGGTGGGTTTGTAAAATGTAATGTGGTACCGTGTGTAATATGGAGGGGGCTGTGTAAAATTTAATGTAATGTTCTACTGTGTGTAATATATTATATCAAGTAATATAATGTGCTATTGGGTGTAATACGGAAGGGGTGTACGCTGTGCATAATGCAGTGTAATATGGGGGAGAGGTGGCTGTGTTGGTACCGTGTGTAATATGATGGGGGGGGGGGGCTGTGTAAAATTTTATATAATGTGCTGTTGGGTGTAATACGGGAGGGGGTGTACGCTGTGCATAATGCAGTGTAATATGGGGGAGAGGTGGCTGTGTTGGTACCGTGTGTAATATGATGGGGGGGCTGTGTAAAATTTTATATAATGTGCTGTTGGGTGTAATACTGGAGCGGATGTACGCTGTGCACAGTGTAATGCAGTGTAATATGGGGGAGGGGGGCTGTGTATAATAAAATGTGGTACTGGATGTAATATGGGAGGTTCTAAAATGCAATGGGATGTGGCACTGTGTGTGATATGGGGGGAGCTGTGTAAAATATAATATAATGTGCTATTGGGTGTAATATGGGTGTGGGGGGGGGACTGTGTGTGCTGTGCATAATACAATGTAATATGGTACTGGTTGTAAAATGGGGGGCTGTGTAAAATGGTGGGGGGCTGTGTGTAATGAAATATGGTGCTGTGTGTACTGGGTGTAATATGGGGGAGGGGGCTGTGTCTAATGTAATATATTATGGTGCTGTGTGCAGGGCCGTAACTAGGGTAGGGCACACTGCGCACTTTTCATGTGGGCGCACCATCTGCACTTATCCCTATTGAACGGCTGTCTGCATAGCTGTTGACAGTGTCTACCATGGTGTAAGTGACACACACATATGCAAACACACACACATTCTGTCTTTCTCAGTTGTAGGGTCTTTACCTGGCGTTATGTGTGTAAGGGTCTCTACCTAGCGTTGTGTGTAAGGGTTTGTACCTGGCGTTGTGTGTATGGGTCTCTACCTGGCGTTATGCGTGTAAGGGTCTCTACCTAGCGTTGTGTGTAAGGGTCTCTACCTGGCGTTATGTGTGTAAGGGTCTCTACCTAGCGTTGTGTGTATGGGTCTCTACCTGGCGTTATGTGTGTATGGGTCTCTACCTGGCGTTATGTGTGTATGGGTCTCTACCTAGCGTTGTGTGTACGGGTCTCTACCTGGAGTTAGGTGTGTACGGGTCTCTACCTGGCGTTAGGTATGTACAAGTCTCTACCTGGTGTTAGGTGTGTACGGGTCTCTAATTGGCGTTAGGTGTGTAAGGCTCTGTACCTGGCGTTAGGTGTGTAAGGGTCTCTACTTAGCATAATGTCTAGAATTGGCTCTACCTGGCGTAATGTCTATAAGGGTCTCTACAAGGCGTAATGTGTATAATTGTGTCAACCTGGCGTAATGCGTATAAGTGGCTACCTGGCATAATGTATATAAAGGGTTACCTGGCATAATGTGTATAAGGGGTACTACTGTGTCGTGTAATGTGACAAATGTACACTACTGTGCAGGGTATTATAATGTGAATTATGTGGCCACACCCCTTCCCCATGAAGTGACGCCCATATATTTTGGATGCATGCCTACGACGTGCACTGTCCATATTTTAAATATAGTTGGGGGGGGGGGGGGGGGGCACCAATCCTTTTGCCTGGTGCAATGTGTGTAAGGTCCTCTACCTGGTCAATGTGGGTAACAAGCTCTACCTGGTGCAATGTGTGTAACGTGCTCTACCTGGTGCAATATGTAGAACGTGCTCGACCTGGTGCAGTGTGTACAACGTGCTCTACCTGGTGCAATGTGTAGAACGTGCTCTACCTGGTGCAAAGTGTATAATGTGCTCTACCTGGCGCAAAGTGTAGAACATGCTCTCTGGTGCAATATGTAGAACGTGCTCTACCTGCCTTCGGCGCGCACTGTCCATGCTTTAAATTATGAGAGGGGAGCACAAATTAATTTTCTGCCGAAGGGCACCAATATGTCTAGTTACAGGTCTGGTGCAGAATGTCCTGTATACTACACAGCCCAGCAGCATTGCCACCCCCTCTCTCCCTTGCAACACTTTTGTAGTGTCCAAATCATTAATAAGAACCTTCATTCCAATGGGAAAAGGACAGGTAGGACCCCAATTTTTAAAAGTGAGGGGACCCTGGGACCCACTTTTTTTTTTTTTGCGATCATTATCTATCTATCTATAGATATATATACACTCGCACACCAGTGTATATATTGGGGGTTTTCTATTTGTCCGTCTCTTCTCACAAATGTGCAGTACACAGTACCTTAATATATAGTGCACCTATTTTTCTCTTATGTACCTATTTTATTATTTATTTATTTTTGCTGCTTTTAGCACTATAGTTTTCATCTGCCATTGTAGGACACACCCCTGATTGGCAATAAATACGCCCATAGTTGGGCATAGACAAGCCCTTTGGCGGAGCATGACAGCCTCCCCCCTTTCATAATGAGAACTCTGAGTATGATTGCGAGCATGACAGGTGAGGCTCTGTCTCCCCTGACTGCACATTCCTGCTGGGAACTTATCCTGAAGCCAGAAAAGAGGACAATTTTTGCAAGAAAAAAAAAATCTTCAACTGAATTGCCCGAAAGATTGCGATAAAGCCTGTTTTTTTAACGTGAAATTTTTTTTGAGGGTATAATTAAATTCCCCCTAATTCTTTGACAGTACTTGGTTATGAATAGCATTACATCAGTTGCACAGATCACAATACCGACCCTTTTTTCCCTTTTTTAAAGTGGTCAGCACAGGTTGCACCTAATGGGACTGACATAGATACAAACATAAGTCCATGTTGCAGAGTGGTATAGTGTTTTGTGGATGCTCCTCGGGCAAGCATACACGTCTGTGGGTGATTCCCACTCATATGCACTTCAGTCACAAATCAATTTTCAGTTGAATGGGCACAATAGGTTGGCAATGGGGTATTTACACATAGAATAAGTCTAGTGACGGCACTTTGAAGGCGTGTAGCACAACTGTGGCTATGAAGAGTAACATGTATGCAGTGATCTGTCAGAATTCAGACACATCTCTTGCTCCAGGTATAGAATATACACTAATGATGATGTTGGCAGCTATTTAAGCAAGCAAACATTTAGGGGTGATGTAACCATAAGGATGCTCAGTAGAGTACAATTGCATAGATTTGTGCAATTTATTATACAGGCAGGTGTACACATTTAGAGGGAGAGGTATTAAGCAGTGACCATGATTTTTTGCGATGACAAGTTCCATTGTGCTTCACTTGTGACTTTGTACGTGTTTAAAAGGAATTCCTGTGTGGTTAAAGTCGCGGCCCGGCAGATCTAGTACACTGTGAGTGGTGTTTTGCTGTGTCTGCGATGCCAATAAGATGCAAAATTGAAAGTAAAATACAGTACACTACACCTCTCCAAGCAGCTCAGTCACACTGGGCGTCTCCCGCCGTATGGTGTATAGGTGTCTGTAACACAGAGGCGGAACTACCATTGGTGCAGCAGGTGCATTGCGCCGGAGCCCCTGAGGACTAAGGGGCCCACTGCTGCCCAGAACAGCAATGAATTATCCCCTGACCCCCTTGCAGACCGTTTTGAGCAATGTTGGATGAATGGCCCGGTGCAGAGAGCCGGATGGGTCCCACTGCCTGAGAGATCTGGGCTGGGCTGACCTTGTGTATCCTGATAAAGGAGTCCTGTCACTT
Source organism: Pseudophryne corroboree (assembly GCF_028390025.1). Lineage (NCBI taxonomy): Eukaryota > Metazoa > Chordata > Amphibia > Anura > Myobatrachidae > Pseudophryne > Pseudophryne corroboree. The sequence continues at coordinate 689,146,229 of NC_086446.1, forward strand.
ATCAGACCTGATGATCACAGCCACATACTGCCTTTAATTAACAAAAGCTGTACAAGTTTTCTGATTCATTGCTGTTTGTGAAATAAAGGCAGCTCAGAACCGGTGTAACTGCCTGACTGAGTGCCAAACAGAGGAAAGCGCACCACCAAGGTACATGCATCCTGTTCTCCGAACCACGCAGGACATTGTGATTTCACCCCTGTCACCCACTGCCTACCCCTGTCACCCTCTGCCTCCCCCTGCCTTCCAATGGCACCCTCTGCCTCTCTTTATTAACCTCTGCCTCCCCCTGCCTTACACTGTCCCCTTCTGCCTCCCCATGTTAAACTCTGCTTACCCCTGCCTTATGCTGTCACTCCCTGCCTCTCCCTGTCACCCATTACGGTGTGGCATATAGTGAACTTGGGTTGGGGTAGAGCCGACGGGGGCCCAAATTATATTATGGCACCAGGGCCCAGCACTCACAAGGTCCACCACTGCTGTAGCACTTATCAAGTAGATTATATAAAATGATAGGTAGAAACTGGTTGGTTTCCATTGTCTACTTCCCCACTGCTTGATGCACCTCTCCCCCAATTCTGTGCACGCAGCACAAGTATAATCACGGCCCATTTGCATGCACCTCTGGATCACCCCCCCAGTGTAACTACAGACAAGACTAGATACTTTCCATGGAGTAAATTGAATTTACATCTTGGTAGCAATCTGTATTTTATCCTCCTGAAGCTGTTTCCAGGATTCACGGACCACCTGCTGCTCTGATTATTATTTTTGTATATTGTATCACATTGTAGAGAGCTACATTGTTTATTACTTGTTATTTACCCCTCCTCACTCATGTATCATAAAACGTGATTACAAATAGAGTTTTATTAACAAAGAGGCAGCAAACAGCTTCAAATTAGACGTTTCTTCTACAAGTGTCTAAATTAGTGGTTTCTAATAGTGGGACCACCTGGTACTGACTAAAGCGGCAATTGTCTTCTTTTCCTGAATCTAAACACTTGTTTATACATGTTTTAACATTTGAGTTGCTAGCTCAAACAGTATATAACCCTTTTCATACACAAGTAGTGTATGTGATTATAGATTTTGAAGGACATTTCCATATTCGGAAATTAAACTTTTTAAACACAATCTAGATCCATTATCAAAATAAAGGAAGAAAAACGCACTTGTTGTTGCATAATTAGACAAAAGGAATGGTATAATTAGACAAAAGTTGAACATTTATAAACTTTAATCAATTGATTCATGGATTACTCTCATAGAAGGCAAAGAGTTTGGACAGTTGGTGGCTCACCCCTCTTCCTTCTCACTTGTGAAGGTGACAAATTGTGGGCAAGGTAAGACTTGCTCCAATGATATATACGCAAAGTGTCATATGGAAAACGAAGTAAAGTAAAGAAACCATTCAAGGCACATAGGCAGAGCCGGCCTTAGGCATAGGCAAACTAGGCAAATGCCTAGGGCATTTGGTATGCTTAGGGGCACCAGCAGCTTCTGATGATTAAAATGATATGTGGCATGCCTATATTCTGTGTGTGAATGCGGCTGTATCTGCATACGAAATGCTACGTTGCAGTGTATTCCTGGAAATCAATGTAATGTAGCATTTCGTATGCAGATACAGCCTCAGTCGCACACAAAATATAGACATGCTGCATATCATTTTAATCAGCAGAAGCTGCTTCTGCGTCCTAGCCACATAGTAATGCAAATAAGATGCATTTTCATAAACAAAAGGTGCCTGACTCATGCCAGGCATCTCCTGCAGAACTAGCAGCGGTGCTAGGGGGCACCAGCCAAAATCTTGCCTTGGGCATCATATTGGTTAGGGCCAGCTCTGCACATAGGGCACATATATGAGGTGAGCGTCCTTTATTTAGGAGGGGTGAGATCCCAGGGACCAGATATACTAAGGGGTGCGGAAAAGAAACCTTTTGACGAACATCCCCCACTGAGAGGAGGTCAGTCCAGAGGTGCGAACAGCAAAAAGGAGTTTATTCACTTATTTATCACCTTGAGGACTCTGAGGGGGAAATTTACTAAGCTCCCGATTTTGACCGAGATGCCGTTTTTTCATCAAAGTGTCATCTCGGTAATTTACTAAGCACTAATCACGGCAGTGATGAGGGCATTCGTAATTTTTTGCAAGTTCAGGTAAAAAATTACGAATGAATACACCATCGGTCAAAACGCGGCTGTTTAAGTATGAATCTCGGTCATTTACTAAGAAGTGCAAAGCAAAAAACAAACAAACACTGCCGTGAAAAATTACAACTCGTAAAAAAGTGCTAAAAAAAACCAGACCTTTTTTTTTTATTCGTGATTGGATAGGCATGCACGGATCCATGAGATCCGTGCATGTATATCAGTGGGAAGGGGTGGGAAAGTGCTTATTTGTTCAAAAAAAATTGCGTGAGGTCCCCCCTCCTAAGTATAACCAGCCTCGGGCTCTTTGAGCCGATCCTGGTTGCAAAAATATGGGGAAAAAAATGACAGGGGTTCCCCCATATTTAAGCAACCAGCATCGGGCTCTGCGCCTGGTCCTGGTCCCAAAAATACGGGGGACAAAAAGAGTAGGGGTCCCCCGTATTTTTAAAACCAGCACCGGGCTCCACTAGCTGGACAGATAATGCCACAGCCGGGGGTCACTTTTATATAGTGCCCTGCGGCCGTGGCATCAAAAATCCAACTAGTCACTCCTGGCCGGGGTACCCTGGGGGAGTGGGGACCCCTTCAATCAAGGGGTCCCCCCCCCCCAGCCACCCAAGGGCCAGGGGTGAAGCCCGAGGCTGTCCCCCCCCATCCAATGGGCTGCGGATGGGGAGGCTGATAGCCTTTGTTGTAAAAGAAAAGATATTGTTTTTAGTAGCAGTACTACAAGGCCCAGCAAGCCTCCCCCGCATGCTGGTACTTGGAGAACCACAAGTACCAGCATGCGACGGAAAAACGGGCCCGCTGGTACCTGTAGTACTACTACTAAAAAAATACCCAAAAAAAGACAAGACACACACACCGTGAAAGTATAATTTTATTACATACATACATACATACTTACCTTAAGTTCCCACGCAGGTCGGTCCTCTTCTCCAGTAGAATCCAAGGGGTACCTGTTGAAGAAATTATACTCACGAGATCCAGGGGTCCAGGCTCCTCGGGAAATCCAGGGGTAATCCACGTACTTGACAAAAAAAACAAAACGGTGTCCCGACCACGAACTGAAAGGGGACCCATGTTTGCACATGGGTCACCTTTCCACGAATGCCAGAAACCCACTTTGACTTCTGTCTAAGTGGGTTTCTTCAGCCAATCAGGGAGCGCCACGTTGTAGCACTCTCCTGATCAGCTGTGTGGTCCTGTCCTCACTGACAGGCAGCACACGGCAGTGTTACAATGTAGCGCCTATGCGCTACATTGTAACCAATGATGGGAACTTTCTGCTCAGCGGTGACGTCACTTTAGGTCAACCGCAGGGCAGAAAGTTCCCATCATTGGTTACAATGTAGCGCATAGGCGCTACATTGTAACACTGCCGTGTGCTGCCTGTCAGTGAGGACAGGACCACACAGCTGATCAGGAGAGTGCTACAACGTGGCGCTCCCTGATTGGCTGAAGAAACCCACTTAGACAGAAGTCAAAGTGGGTTTCTGGCATTCGTGGAAAGGTGACCCATGTGCAAACATGGGTCCCCTTTCAGTTCGTGGTCGGGACACCGTTTTGTTTTTTTTGTCAAGTACGTGGATTACCCCTGGATTTCCCGAGGAGCCTGGACCCCTGGATCTCGTGAGTATAATTTCTTCAACAGGTACCCCTTGGATTCTACTGGAGAAGAGGACCGACCTGCGTGGGAACTTAAGGTAAGTATGTATGTATGTGTGTATGTATGTAATAAAATTATACTTTCACGGTGTGTGTGTCTTGTCTTTTTTTGGGTATTTTTTTAGTAGTAGTACTACAGGTACCAGCGGGCCCGTTTTTCCGTCGCATGCTGGTACTTGTGGTTCTCCAAGTACCAGCATGCGGGGGAGGCTTGCTGGGCCTTGTAGTACTGCTACTAAAAACAATATCTTTTCTTTTACAACAAAGGCTATCAGCCTCCCCATCCGCAGCCCATTGGATGGGGGGGGACAGCCTCGGGCTTCACCCCTGGCCCTTGGGTGGCTGGGGGGGGGGACCCCTTGATTGAAGGGGTCCCCACTCCCCCAGGGTACCCCGGCCAGGAGTGACTAGTTGGATTTTTGATGCCACGGCCGCAGGGCACTATATAAAAGTGACCCCTGGCTGTGGCATTATCTGTCCAGCTAGTGGAGCCCGGTGCTGGTTTTAAAAATACGGGGGACCCCTACTCTTTTTGTCCCCCATATTTTTGGGACCAGGACCAGGCGCAGAGCCCGATGCTGGTTGCTTAAATATGGGGGAACCCCTGTCATTTTCCCCCCCATATTTTTGCAACCAGGATCGGCTCAAAGAGCCCGAGGCTGGTTATGCTTAGGAGGGGGGACCCCACGCATTTTTTTAAATTATTTTACAGTGTTTAATTAAAAAAATAAATAAATAAACCCCAGCACGGATCACACAGATCCGGCCGAGATTGATTGTAAAAAAAGTCGGCAGTGTTTTGCTAATCACTGCCGTAAAAATAGGTAAAAAACCACGAATGACATCGACATCGGAAGAAAAGAAAAACCCGAATACGACAGCTTAGTAAATCCATCGTAATCAATTCAAAAAGTTGCAATTTTACACTGTCGATGTCATTCGTGATTGAACTTGGACATGAATTTGGAAAATACGAATCTTAGTAAATGTACCCCTGAGTCTCAAAAAGATTCTCATATATGTATAAAAAAAAATTGTATTGTGCTAAGTCTTTTTGGTAGCGCTTGTGGACTACTCAGAATTTGTAGTTGTTACCTACTGGTTACTCCCCCCATCTAACGCTTACAATAACAAAAATCCTTTTGTACACTATTATATGTATTATGGGTAAATTTCAATTTAATTCATTATGATTGAGACTTTTTGCAAAATCAAATTGTGGATCTCACTGTCTGTGTTTTTCCCAACAAATTAGAGGTATCCTATGTACTGCTTACAGCATTTGGTTTTTACACCGAAATGTGCCTACTCGTATGTACACTACAGTATTTACAACATGTATAAATCAATGAAAAGAAATTATTATTGTGACACGTATATGAGCTGGTTTTCTCACCTGCAGATGCCGCACACAAGGAGATTTCAACCAATGGATTGGAATATCCTGGATGGCATTCTTAGACAGATGGGTGCCACACAGTATGTTTTTTTTTTTTCAATATAAATTATATATACTGTATTTTATATAGTATCCATATAGTTTACAGTCACGTCCTCTATTCACTTGCTGGGGTGACAATGCAATGAAGGGAATCCAAAGGAATGCCCACTCCAATCTAAGAATAACAAATAGGAACACTCACCAGTCTTCACAGCATAGTGTTTAACCAGACCACCATCAAGACAAATATTCCATCAATCCATCAATGTTTCTGCACATGACCGAAACGTTGATTGGTCTGATTAAACCCTATGATGGGAAGACTGGTGAGTGCTCCTATTTGTTACACACACACACACACACACACACACACACACACACACACACACACACACACACACACACACACACACACACACACACACACACCATCCGTCAGGGCAGTATGGATGGTATAATGTTTAGCATTACTCAGAGCATAGGCAAGATTTTGTCTGGTGCCCCCTAGCACAGACGCTACTTCTGTGTATGACCCTGCACCCCTTTCCCAGCACCATCACCCCTCACCCATAGCAGTCCTCATTTTGGTGCTCTTACCCCCTATATTTTAAATAGGAACAGTGTGCACATTTGTCACACAGCTCAAAAAGGGGCGTGTTCTGCTGAGTAGGGGCATGGCCGTACAATAGTACCCCTAATTCAAATTACGCCACACAGTAGTGCGACTTTATTCACATTTTATTATATGATAGTGTTCCTTATTCACATTACATCACACAGTAGTACCACTTTACCTTATGGGGTTCATTCCAAGTTGATCGCACGCTGCCAATTTTTGCAGCGCAGTGATCAGGTTCCTTTTGTACCCGTACAATGCGCACGCACGTTGTACGGGTACAAACAGCATCGTTGCTGGGCAATGCTTTTAACGACGAATCCATTCCCACGGGTGATCGCAAGGAGATTGATAGAAAGAGGGCTTTTATGGGTGTCAACTGACCGTTTTCTGGGAGTGGTAGGGAAAACGCAGCCATGTCCAGGCGTTTGCAGGGCGGGTGTCTGATGTCAATTCTGGGACCGGACAGGCTGAAGTGATCGCAAGGGCTGAGTAAGTTCAGACCTACTCTGAAACTGCAAAAAACTTTTTCGTCCCACTCGGCTGCATGATTGCACACTTGCAAAGCGAAAATACACTCCCCCGTGGGCGGCGACTATGCATTTGCACGGCTGCTAAAAGTAGCTAGCGAGCGATCAACTCAGAATGAGGTCCTATATACGTTACTCCTTATTCACATTACATCACACTGATTTGCCCCTTATTCAGATTACACAACACCATATTGCTTTTTAGTCACATTAGACCACACAGTAGTGCCCTTTCTATATGTTACGCCACACAGTAGAGCACCTTATACACATAATGTCACACATTAGTAATGTACTTAGACACATAATACTACACAGTAATGCCCCTTACACATATGGCACACATTATTAATGTCCTTATAAACATAATGCACCTTATATATTATACCAACCTTTATTAATGCCCTAATACACATAATGACACACATAATGCCCCTTACACATATGCTGATCACTACTGCACAACCAACCCACCCGCACACAGCACTCACATGGCCACTAACACTGTGACCTCTGCCTCTGCTTGGATACAGATCTGTTTTCATACATCCTGCCTCAATATGCCATGCAGCAAGAGATGCTTGGTGTGAGTCAGCTGGCAGATCTGCTAACGTCGGGTGCCTTTTTTTGATAAAAATGCATCTTATTTGACTTACTATGTGGCAGTGCCGTAACTAGGCATTTTAGCGCTCTGTGCAAGAAACGACATTGGCCCCCCCCATGCAAGACAGGGGCTTCATGGGGAAGGGGCGTGGCCACAAAATAATACCAATTCATACTACGGTGCACAGTAGTCTCCATTATTCAAATTACGCTGCCAAGTAGCGCCACTACACCAGGTAGAGCCCCTTTTACACATTACAGCAGACAGCGTCCCCCTTTTTACACATTACGGCAGACAACGTCCCCCTTTTTACACATTACGGCAGACAGCATCCCCCTTTTTACACATTACTGCACACAGCATCCCCTTTTTACACATTACGGTAGACAGCATCCCCCTTTTTACACATTACGGCAGACAGCGTCCCCTTTTTACACATTACGGCAGACAGCGTCCCCCTTTTTACACATTACGGCAGACAGCGTCCCCTTTTTACACATTACGGCAGACAGCGTCCCCCTTTTTACACATTACGGCAAACAGCGTCCCCCTTTTTACACATTACGGCAGACAGCGTCCTCTTTTTACACATTTCGGCAGACAGCGTCCCCCTTTTTACACATTACGGCAGCCAGTCCCCCTATTTATACATTGTGGCAGACAGAATAGATAGAGAGAGAGAGAGAGAGACAGATAGATACTTACCATCTCTCCCCGCTGGCAGTCAGGCTCCTCAGTGCTGGCAGATCCCGGCAGGGGGGAAGGAGGAGGAGGGAGGGGGACTGGAGCCGCAGCAGCGCTATGTAATTGGTAGAGGCGCCGCTGCAGCAGTCCCCTCTCCTTCCACATTCGCTGCCCGCCGCCGCTGTGAATGCTGGGATGAGGGAAGCGCATCCCAGCATTCACAGTAGCGCCGGGCAACCAATGCGGAAGGAGAGGGGACTGCTGCAGCGGCGCCACTACCAATTACATAGCGTTGCTGCGGCTCCAGTCCCCCTCCCTCCTCCTCCTTTTCCCCTGCCTCCAACTGCCTCTCCTCCCCTGCCTCCGGCTTCTCCAGCGCGGCGCCCACAGCACAGAACAGGCAGTCAATTTGACTCATTACAAGCCGCTGGCCATTGCGCCCTCAGGGCGACTGCGCTTTGTGCCAGGCACACCTGGCACACACATAGTTATGGTGCTGCTGTGTGGCTTGGATGCACAAGCAGCTTCGGCTTATAAAAATGATATGTGGCATGCCTATATTCTGTGTGTGACTGTGGCTGTATCTGCATATGAAATGCTACATTACAGTGATCTCCAGGAATACACTGTAAGGTAGCATTTCGTATGCAGATACAGCCACAGTCACACACACAATATAGGCATGCCACATATCATTTTAATCAGCAGAAGCTGCTTGTGCCATGGGCATTTGCCTAGTGTGCCTATGCCTAGGGCCGACTCTGGCATTACTGCCTCACAGCACTGAGCTCATGGGTTCAATTCCCACCATGACCCTAACTGTGTGGAGTTTATATATTAATCCCCTACTTCCGTGGGTTTTCTCCGGGTACTCTGGTTTCCTCCCACAATCCAAAAATATACTGCTAGGTTAATTAGATCCCCAAAAAATTAACCCTAGTGTGAATGTGTGTGTGTGTAATATAGATTGTAAGCTCCACTGGGGCCGGGACGGATGCAGTGGCGAATTTCCCAATAGGCATGTGAGGCACGTGACTAGTGGCGGCACCTGTTTGGAGGCGGCACTTGCATGCTTGTGCAGGTACTGTCTGACCAAAAAGTACCAGTAATTGCAAAATATTTCCACTGTACTGTACCTTATGCCATCTTGATTGCAGAGCAAACAGGTAGGACATGCACATACTGACCCTGTAAGCTGTCCTACATAGTTAATATGTACACATAATTAAAATGTCATAGTTAGGGGCTTTTTTATTATTCTCTTAAATTGATTATCATCAAATGAGGGCTTATAACCAAACATTAAAAATAAAATTATGCAGGTGGGTGGCGCCCTCACCCCTAAATCCGCCCCTGGACAGATGTAAATGGACAAATGTTCTCTGTAAAGCGCTGCGGAATATGTGTGCTCTATGTAAATGACTGGTAATAATAATAATAATAATGCATTATATATATATATATATATATATATATATACAGACCAAATGAAGGCGGCATTCGGAGACTTTCACAAATGGTGCAAATCAAGCCAGGATGTGTTTAATGCAAATCGATGTTTTGGGGGTCAAACCCCCTTCTTCAGGACACAACACTCGGGTGTTGTGTCCTGAAGAAGGTGGTTCGACCCCCGAAACGTCGATTTGCATTAAACACATCCTGGCTTGATTTGCACCGTTTGTGAAAGTCTCTGAATGCCGCCTTCATTTTGTCTATATTGGGGTTGCACACACTTCTGAGGAGGGCATCGGGGCAGATACCCGTGGGGGATGAGGAGTGCTGGACCACTGCATGGAATATATATATATATATATATATATATATATAATTTCTAAATGAAATGAATGGGGAATGTACTAATAATCATATTACAAATAAACTAAAGCGGTTGGCAAAAGGGCACAGAGTGCAGGGTCCTGAGGTCGGCACTGACACTGCCCCACAGCCCTTGCTTCTGGCTAGCAGAGTGCCAGTACCACTGCCACAGGACAAACTGGAGCATCCTTGACTGCTCCAGACATTTACACAGAATGTGGATATGTGACCAACGCCGGGATCCCGAACGCTGAATAGCCCGCTGGTCGGCATGCCAACCAACAGGATCTATTCCCACTTGTGGGTGTCCACGACACCCCTAAAGTGGGAATAGAACCTGTGGCGAGTGCAGCGAGCTCGCAATTGGCTTTGTTACGCTCCCCCTTACCGGCCATCTAACAGCTGGGATCCCAGCGTCTGTATGGTGACCAGCGGTCTCCTAACCGCCGGTCACCCGGACCCAACACATTTACATTGCAGCCTGTACAGCCTCCAGGATCACCTGAAGATACTCCAGGCAGTCAATCAGGCAGAGGTGTTCGCATATCGGCGATCACATCGCAGGATCCTTTCTGCACATCCACAGAATGCGTCCTGCGCATGTGGAATGTCCCCACCATCGGGAAACTGCACAGAGGATCGATAACTGGAAAGGAATCCTTAGTCATACCTCGCAACATGACCTCTCCAGGAGGGACGCAATGCCCTGTTCCTGGTCTTCCCTCTTAATTTATGATTGCCATCACCTGTGCGGAAACACCTTTTTTATCCATTAAACCTCCTAGTGATAATTTGTGGACCCTTTATTCAAAAGTAAAGCATTCAGTACCTTTAATACCAAGAAATAATGACACGGAGACTTGAATTTGGCAGAAAATTGTTAGCTATTTATTGTACCCTAACCATTAGTAAACCTGTAAATTGAAAAATTTATTTAACATGCCGATTCAGCCGGCATATGGTGGCAGAAAAAAGAACGGCTCTATTAAACTGACCCTAACCTTAAAACGTTAAAATTCAAAACTTCCTAATTTAAATACAAACTATAAAATCGGTAATAGGTGCCCAACTCAACCCCCACGGTGACTACCCACCCTGATGGGTGATGCCACTGCCCCCGGACGGGTGGTCGAGCGGCCTTAAAAGTCAATGGAGGTGAGTGCACCTAAACCACACCAAACTGTAAATCACTACAGCTAACAAGACAAACTACAACCTGCCGTTCTTTTCCGCCAACAAATAGCCAACGATAACACCAGACTAACAATTCAAAGCCAAGGCACTCCGTGCCAGAACCTCTACCAAACAGGGTGGGAGGGCGGGAAGGCAATTCAGCAGCAAGAGAGACCGAGCTGGCCTAGCATTCCCTATATATATTAACCCTCCCCTTTTTCCATGGGCTGTACTTTCCTCACAGCTAGTTCCACCCCTCACAGGATGTTTAACTCTCTCCATTCCCATGCAGTCATTTCACTCTCCTAACCTGCTCAAAACAGGTGCCAGCAATCATATATTAAGAGAAAAGTCCAGGAGCAGAGCATTGTGTCCCTCCCGGAGAGGTCATGTTGGGAGGTATGCCTTAGTGAATCACCTCTTAAGCACAAACAATGACACTTTTTTCATGTGCGTTGTTTTAGCTTTTGTGTCCAAGTCTGCACCAGACCACCTCTAATTTTAAATGCAAGTCCATAGAAATATACTTAAGATTTTTACACAGTTAAAGGTTACGAGTAAATAGCTGTATAATTCTCCAGTTTTCTTTCGCAGCTGTGTCTTGTATAATAATTGCTATTTTTATGAGTCAAGTTTTCTGTAAAATGTAATGAAGGTCAAATCTTCCTCTCTGTACTTTCAATATGCATAAATGCTAGCCAAGCTGAACTATAATGTAAAAAATATGCTGCATCAAGCGTTTACAAATACTGTAATATAAATGGGGAGAAATTGTAAATGGACAAAGTCTGTTTGGCAAGCAGGAATCATATACTTTAAACAGGATTCCGCTAGGAAGGAGCAGCGACAAGTATCTGCGGAATGCTAATGTAAGACAGTAGCTGGTTCAGTGTGCAGTAAATAGAGATTATGCTGTAATAATGCTACTCACACTAAATATTAACTAGATAACCCAGATCTTGGCTGCTCAGGGTTTTATTGCAGTAACATGCTAATTTCTGCCTTCCTGTGCCCAATCCCTTTGGGGCGGTGATTTTATTGTGAGTTTCTGCATTCTGCAGTCTGGCTAGGTGAATTTGTATGTACAGTGCAGCTTTCCAATAGGAGTCTGCATGGTACGTGTGCATCCACTGTAATGTACCGAGATTACCAGCAGTCTTTGTGATTACGTTTCCCTCATAAATAAAGAAAACAAATTAATTTCTATTTACCAGAGCCCTGTGTTACCACAAGACTCGGAATGAAGCAGATTATTTTCATCCTGAAGCTTTTCTTTTCTTTCCGTTCATTCTAATGATTAATTACAAAATTAACTTTTGTTAGATCACAACTACACAAATCTTTGCACAAATGACCCCGCCGTCAGGAAGAGCACAAGTATGTGTATTAAAATTGTGGTGTCTACAAGCAGTTGCAAAAGCGAGCACTTTCCAATAAAACTGGTCACACAATCTGCCAGGGTTTGGGGGCTCCTGAAACAGTGACTGAGGGGGACATTTACGAAGCAGTGATAAGATCGGAGAAGTGAGCCAGTGGAGAAGTTGCCCCATCAACCAATCAACAGTTCTGTATAATTTTATAGTATGCAAATTATAGATGTTACTTCAGTGCTGATTGGTTGCCATGGGCAACTTCTCCACTAGCTCACTTCTCTGCTCTTATCATTGCTTAGTAAATGTCCCCCTCAGAGTGACATATGGGCAAATGTACAGATGTAGCCACGCTCATCATGGCTACAACGTGTCGTAATTGTGGCGCCTTGTTAGTTATGACCATATGTAAGTCTGGAGTGCACTTCTTCGACGCGCACACATCCCATTTGCCACAGCTGGGCACGGCTAAGCGCTGGCATGCCTAGCCATGCCAGGTGTGCATGTTTGACGCAGATGTAGCCACGATGAACGTGGCTACATCTGTATTAAACCTTCTAAAGAGTTGAGAAGTTGCCTATACAAACCAATCAGCTTCTAGCTAGCATTTATCAAATCCATTCTTTGAAATGATAGGTAAAAGCTGATTGCTTACTATGACCAGATTTAGGCCCTCATTCCGAGTTGTTCGCTCGCTAGCTGCTTTTAGCAGCATTGCACACGCTAGGCCGCCGCCCTCTGGGAGTGTATCTTCGCTTAGCAGAATTGCGAACGAAAGAGTAGCAGAATTGCGATTGCGAATAAATAATTCTTAGCAGTTTCTGAGTAGCTCCAGACTTACTCCTACACTGCGATCAGCTCAGCCCGTTTCGTTCCTGGTTTGACGTCACAAACACGCCCTGCGTTCGGCCAGCCACTCCCCCGTTTCTCCAGCCACTCCTGCGTTTTATCCTGGCACGCCTGCGTTTTTCCGCACACTCCCAGAAAACGGTCAGTTTCCGCCCAGAAACACCCACTTCCTGTCAATCACACTCCAATCACTTCAACGATAAAAATTCTTCATTCGGACGTGAGTAAATCTACTAAGTTTTGTGCTAAATTACTTAGTGCATGCGCACTGCGTACCATGCGTATGCACATTTTTGCCTTAATCGCTTCGTTGCGAAAATCGGCAACAAGCGAACAACTCGGAATGACCCCCTTAATTAGTAAGCCTGAATATAAGAGAGATAAGAGAGAAGAAAATTAATTAAAGTAAATTTTCAAATTACTAGAAGTGCGAGAAACAAAAAAATATAAAGTTTCTGTCAGTGCTCCGCTAGAGTTTAAATAACAATGTGGGAACAGAGAGATAAAAGAAGCTTTTTTTTTGTGGGGCCACTCTTAAACAAATATATTTTAAACAGTTAAAACTAAATTGTATTAACCCTTATCTAAAACCAGATCCAAAACAGACAAGACAAAACCAGACACATAAATATAAATGTGGGAAAAAATCGTATAAATGTTAATCACTGCAGTTTGTCCAGTGGGGGACCACCAAGATGTTTAGAACACAGGGTTGTGATCAAATAATGTACAAGAGGTTATATCTGTCATCTGAGTAAAAGGCATAATAAAGGAACAATAAAAAAAACACACTGTGTAACAAAGACTCTATTTTGACAAGGAATATTGTGATACAATTTAGCAATCACTGGGGTATGAAAGTCAGTGGTTGATTTCAAAGACCATAGAATCTTATATATCCTATTTAATAAAAGGCTAAAGCTGCTCCTCACATCTGTTATGTGCGTCAGTGGCCACTAGAGGCCGCCACAAGGATCAAATGACTCCTCTGTGTGCTGCAAGCTGTCACAGCTGAAAATGAGAGTGATACTGCAGAGCGATATCACAGCCTTGTCGTAATTAATTAAAAATACTGATCTGTTTCACACGTGCTGCATATGGAGAGAGGATGCTGGGGAGAAGGAGAGAGAGCAGGGGTAGGGTTTTTATTTTTGGTGAGTGCAGATACCATTTATAACAACATTTCATATTCAAAATTGACTGGATTTTCTATCCATTCATTTGATTTCCACTTACTGTTAAATTAAACTATAATAGAGATGTGCACCGGAAATTTTTCGGGTTTTGTGTTTTGGTTTTGGATTCGGTTCCGCTGCCGTGTTTTGGATTCGGACGCGTTTTGGCAAAACCTCCCTGAAAATTTTTTGTCGGATTCGGGTGTGTTTTGGATTCGGGTGTTTTTTTTACAAAAAACCCTCAAAAACAGCTTAAATCAAAGAATTTGGGGTCATTTTGATCCCATAGTATTATTAACCTCAATAACCATAATTTACACTCATTTTCAGTCTATTCTGAAAACCTCACAATATTATTTTTAGTCCTAAAATTTGCACCGAGGTCGCTGGATGACTAAGCTAAGCGACCCCAGTGGCCGACACAAACACCTGGCCCATCTAGGAGTGGCACTGCAGTGTCAGACAGGATGGCAGATTTAAACAATAGTCACCAAACAGCACATGATGCAAAGAAAAAAAGAGGTGCACCAAGGTCGCTGGATGGCTAAGTTAAGCGACACAAGTGGCCGACACAAACACCTGGCCCATCTAGGAGTGGCACTGTAGTGTCAGGCAGGATGGCACTTCAAAAAAATAGTCCCCAAACAGCACATGATGCAAAAAAAAAAAAAGAGGTGCACCAAGGTCGCTAGATGGCTAAGCTAAGCAACACAAGTGGCTGACACAAACACCTGGCCCATCTAGGAGTGGCACTGCAGTGTCAGGCAGGATAGCACTTCAAAAAAATAGTCCCCAAACAGCACATGATGCAAAGAAAAAAAGAGGCGCAATGAGGTAGCTGTGTGACTAAGCTAAGCGACCCAAGTGGCCGACACAAACACCTGGCCCATCTAGGAGTGGCACTGCAGTGTCAGACAGGATGGCAGATTTAAAAAATAGTCCCCAAACAGCACATGATGCAAAGAAAAAAAGAGGTGCAATGAGGTAGCTGTGTGACTAAGCTAAGCGACCCAAGTGGCCGACACAAACACCTGGCCCATCTAGGAGTGGCACTGCAGTTTTCTAGCGAGAGGATGAGTGCTTCCATCCTCATGTGAATCTGAACCACTAGCCATGAACGTAGGCCAGGGCCTCAGCCGTTCCTTGCCACTCCGTGTCGTAAATGGCATATTGGCAAGTTTACGCTTCTCCTCAGACGCTTTTAATTTTGATTTTTGGGTCATTTTACTGAACTTTTGTTTTTGGATTTTACATGCTCTCTACTATGACATTGGGCATCGGCCTTGGCAGACGACGTTGATGGCATTTCATCGTCTCGGCCATGACTAGTGGCAGCAGCTTCAGCACGAGGTGGAAGTGGATCTTGATCTTTCCCTATTTTACCCTCCACATTTTTGTTCTCCATTTTTTAATGTGTGGAATTATATGCCAGTATCAATAGCAATGGCCTACTACTATATATACTGCGCACAACTGAAATGCACCACAGGTATGAATGGATAGTATACTTGACGACCCAGAGGTAGGTAGAGCAGTGGCCTACTGTACCGTACTGCTATATACTATATACTGGTGGTCAGCAAACTGTGCAAAACTGAAATGCACCACAGGTATGGATGGATAGTATACTTGACGACACAGAGGTAGGTAGAGCAGTGGCCTACTGTACCGTACTGCTATATACTATATACTGGTGGTCAGCAAACTGTGCAAAACTGAAATGCACCACAGGTATGAATGGATAGTATACTTGACGACACAGAGGTAGGTAGAGCAGTGGCCTACTGTACCGTACTGCTATATACTATATGCTGGTGGTCAGCAAACTGTGCAAAACTGAAATGCACCACAGGTATGAATGGATAGTATACTTGACGACACAGAGGTAGGTAAAGCAGTGGCCTTCTGTACCGTACTGCTATATATTATATACTGGTGGTCAGCAAAATTATGCACTGTACTCCTACTATATACTACAATGCAGCACAGATATGGAGCGTTTTTCAGGCAGAGAACGTATAATGCAACAGATGGAAAATACCAAGAACGGTGCTCGGGCGCAATATGGGCTGTTGTTCTAATGCTGCTGCTATATAACAGGATTAGTCAATCCTGATACCTAAGCATACACAGAAAGAAAACCAATAATAGCAGCGCTGAATTCAATTAATACTAAAAATTAAAAATGAGATGGATTGAATGAAAACAGATTAAAAAATTTATTAATAACTCTGATTAATAACCAATTAAAAGTCAATGTGACCACCGGCAGAATAAGTGAACCAGAAATGTCCGTTCCTTTTAAATAACTGGACACCAGTTTAGGCAGAATATACAGGCTTAGGAGCTGATTGCACAGTCCCGAAAAGGGTTATTACCGCTTCTTAGGCCGCTGGAGGGAGAAATATCCCATAGATGATCCTTCAATTGGGAGTTGGTAGCATATTCTCAATCCTCACCAGTATGCGGAGCTTGACTTGCGGGATGGTCCTAAGTACGCCTGTTAAAATCCACCAAATAGCAAACTCTGGGCATCCAGTATGGTCCGGGCACTGGTTCAGCAACAAAGCAACGGTGATCAGTTCCTGCAGTGAAACGCGTCAGGTGCCACCCTGATCACCGTTGCTTTGTTGCTGAACCAGTGCCCGGACCATACTGGATGCCCAGAGTTTGCTATTTGGTGGATTTTAACAGGCGTACTTAGGACCATCCCGCAAGTCAAGCTCCGCATACTGGTGAGGATTGAGAATATGCTACCAACTCCCAATTGAAGGATCATCTATGGGATATTTCTCCCTCCAGCGGCCTAAGAAGCGGTAATAACCCTTTTCGGGACTGTGCAATCAGCTCCTAAGCCTGTATATTCTGCCTAAACTGGTGTCCAGTTATTTAAAAGGAACGGACATTTCTGGTTCACTTATTTTTAATTGGTTATTAATCAGAGTTATTAATACATTTTTTAATCTGTTTTCATTCAATCCATCTCATTTTTAATTTTTAGTATTAATTGAATTCAGCGCTGCTATTATTGGTTTTCTTTCAGAGAACGTATAATACTGGTGGTCACTGGTCAGCAAAATCAGCACTGTACTCCTCCTATATAATACTGGTGGTCCCCAGTCCCCACAATAAAGCAGTGTGAGCACAGATATATGCAGCACACTGAGCACAGATATGGAGCGTTTTTCAGGCAGAGAACGGATAAAACTGGTGGTCACTGATCAGCAAAACTCTGCACTGTACTCCTCCTATATAATACTGCTGGTCTCCAGTCCCCACAATAAAGCAGTGTGAGCACAGATATATGCAGCACACTGAGCACAGATATGGAGCGTTTTTCAGGCAGAGAACGGATAAAACTGGTGGTCACTGATCAGCAAAACTCTGCACTGTACTCCTCCTATATAATACTGCTGGTCCCCAGTCCCCACAATAAAGCAGTGAGCACAGATATTTGCAGCCACCTGAATAAAACTGAGAGGACGCCAGCCACGTCCTCTCACTATCATTTCCAATGCACGAGTGAAAAATGGCGGCGACGCGCGGCTCCTTATATAGAATACGAATCTCGCGAGAATCCGACAGCGGGATGATGACGTTCGGGCGCGCTCGGGTTAACCGAGCAAGACGGGAAGGTTCGAATCTGCCTCGGCCCCGTGTAAAAAGGGTGAAGTTCGGGGTGGTTCGGATTCCGAGGATCCGAACCCGCTCATCACTAATATATATATATATATATATATATATATATAGCTAACACTGCACACCTCTGTGGAGCTGCCGGCAGTCACTAGAGGGTGCCCAGTGGAGCTCAGTTCAGGACACACACACACCCTATGTACACTGCACCCCCCACCATACAGTATACTGCCCCTATATAAACTGCAACCCCATCCTCTTAAATATTCTGCACCTACCACCATATACTGCTCCTATATACACACTGCACCTTCATAGCCCTGCATACAGTGCTCCCTATATACAGGGCACCCTATCCTCCATGTACCATGCTGCAAATCCAGGGTACTTGCCATCCCGGGACTCAGCAACAAGTAGCAGCAGTAACCAGGAAACAGATGCAGGAACACCACACAGTCCTGCAGCACTCAGAGCGGAGGCACCGGGGACACGTGTGGCTGCAGATGATACGGGTGAAGAGGAGGCAGATAACCGGCTCAGCTGCTTTATATATACCACGTGTCGGTGGAGGGGCGGGCTCCTGTGTTTGTTCCTCCCACACCCTGCACAGGCCATGTCCTGACCCTTACGTCCAGTATCTACATTTATAAAAGGCTAGCACTACACACACTCACTCAGCAGAACAGAGACCCAGCTCCCAGCAGCAGAGCTTCCAGAAACCCGGAAGCTCCTATGTGAGTAGTGAACACCCCCTCCCCCTACCCCTGCTATAATCTGTACCTGATGTCCCTGACATTGGTGGTCATTCCGAGTTATTCGCTCGTTATTTTTTTTTCGCAACGGAGCGATTAGTCGCTAATGCGCATGCGCAATGTCCGCAGTGCGACTGCGCCAAATAAATTTGCTATGCAGTTACGTATTTTACTCACGGCATTACGAGGTTTTTTCTTCGTTTTGGTGATCGTAATGTGATTGATAGGAAGTGGGTGTTTCTGGGCGGAAACTGGCCGTTTTATGGGAGTGTTTGAAAAAACGCTACCGTTTATGGGAAAAACGCGGGAGTGGCTGGAGAAACGGAGGAGTGTCTGGGCGAACGCTGGGTGTGTTTGTGACTTCAAACCAGGAACGACAAGCACTGAACTGATCGCACTGAAAGAGTAAGTCTCGAGCTACTCAGAAACTGCACAGAGAAGTCTTTTCGCAATATTGCGAATCTTTCGTTCGCAATTTTGATAAGCTAAGATTCACTCCCAGTAGGCGGCGGCTTAGCGTGTGCAAAGCTACTAAAAGCAGCTTGCGAGCGAACAACTCGGAATGAGGGCCATTGTTGGGCTTTTAACTAGTACACAGATGAGCATCAAGGGAGTATGCAAAAATTTCCAATTAGTCCTTGATGTCAAATCTCAGTAATAATCGACTATTGATCTGACTAGTCATTACCTCACAGTATAAATAAAATGTGGAACAAAGAATATTTTACTTAAACTTGGGAATACTGTTTACTAGTGATGAGCGGGTTCGGTTTCACGCTTTTTACACGGGTCCGAGGCAGACTCGGATCTTCCCGCCTTGCTCGGCTAACCCGAGCGCGCCCGAACGTCATCATCCCACTGTCGGATTCTCGCGAGGCTCGTATTCTATCGCGAGACTCGGATTCTATATAAGGAGCCGCGCGTCGCCGCCATTTTCACACGTGCATTGAGATTGATAGGGAGAGGACGTGGCTGGCGTCCTCTCCGTTTAGATAGAGAGTGAGACACTTGATTTACTGGAGCATTAGGAGTACTCAGAGAGTGCAGAGTTTTGCTGATAGTTATACTAGTGACCACCAGTTTTATTTATTATTTAATATAATCCGTTCTCTGCCTGAAAAAAAACGATACACAGTCACATACCATATCTGTGCTCAGCCTCAGTGTGCTGCATGAAAATATCATCTATGTATATCTGACTGTGCTGAGTAGTGCTCACTGCTCACACAGCTTAATTGTGGGGGAGACTGGGGAGCAGTTATAGCAGGAGTACATATTTAACAGTGCACACTTTTGCTGCCAGAGTGCCAGTGTGACTGACCAGCAGTGACCACCAGTATATTGTCTGCCTGAAAAAGTTAAACACTCGTGTGGTGTTTTTTTTTTTTTTATTCTATAAACGCATTCTGCTGACAGTGTCCAGCAGGCCCGTCATTCATTATATTTCTATCTTCTTCATACTAGTAGTTTAGGAGTCTGCAGTGCTGACAGTGTCCAGCAGGTCCATCATTATATAATATATACCTGTCCTGCAGTAGTGATATATATATATATATTTTTTATATCATTATCATCCAGTCTATACTAGCAGACGCAGTACGGTAGTCCACGGCTGTAGCTACCTCTGTGTCGGCAGTCGCTCGTCATCCATAAGTATACTAGTATCCATCCATCTCCATTGTTTACCTGAGGTGCCTTTTAGTTGTGCCTATTAAAATATGGAGAACAAAAATGTTGAGGTTCCAAAAATAGGGAAAGATCAAGATCCACTTCCACCTCGTGCTGAAGCTGCTGCCACTAGTCATGGCCGAGACGATGAAATGCCATCAACGTCGTCTGCCAAGGCCGATGCCCAATGTCATAGTACAGAGCATGTAAAATCCAAAACACCAAATATCAGTAAAAAAAGGACTCAAAAATCTAAAATAAAATCGTCGGAGGAGAAGCGTAAACTTGCCAATATGCCATTTACCACACGGAGTGGCAAGGAACGGCTGAGGCCCTGGCCTATGTTCATGGCTAGTGGTTCAGCTTCACATGAGGATGGAAGCACTCAGCCTCTCGCTAGAAAAATGAAAAGACTTAAGCTGGCAAAAGCACAGCAAAGAACTGTGCGTTCTTCGAAATCACAAATCCACAAAGAGAGTCCAATTGTGTCGGTTGCGATGCCTGACCTTCCCAACACTGGACATGAAGAGCATGCGCCTTCCACCATTTGCACGCCCCCTGCAAGTGCTGGAAGGAGCACCCGCAGTCCTGTTCCTGATAGTCAGATTGAAGATGTCAGTGTTGAAGTACACCAGGATGAGGAGGATATGGGTGTTGCTGGCGCTGGGGAGGAAATTGACCAGGAGGATTCTGATGGTGAGGTGGTTTGTTTAAGTCAGGCACCCGGGGAGACACCTGTTGTCCGTGGGAGGAATATGGCCATTGACATGCCTGGTGAAAATACCAAAAAAATCAGCTCTTCAGTGTGGAAGTATTTCAACAGAAATGCGGACATTTGTCAAGCCGTGTGTTGCCTTTGTCAAGCTGTAATAAGTAGGGGTAAGGACGTTAACCACCTCGGAACATCCTCCCTTATACGTCACCTGCAGCGCATTCATCATAAGTCAGTGACAAGTTCAAAAACTTTGGGCGACAGCGGAAGCAGTCCACTGACCAGTAAATCCCTTCCTCTTGTAACCAAGCTCACGCAAACCACCCCACCAACTCCCTCAGTGTCAATTTCCTCCTTCCCCAGGAATGCCAATAGTCCTGCAGGCCATGTCACTGGCAATTCTGACGAGTCCTCTCCTGCCTGGGATTCCTCCGATGCATCCTTGCGTGTAACGCCTACTGCTGCTGGCGCTGCTACTGTTGCTGCTGGGAGTCGATGGTATCCCAGAGGGGAAGTCGTAAGACCACTTTTACTACTTCCACCAAGCAATTGACTGTACAACAGTCCTTTGCGAGGAAGATGAAATATCACAGCAGTCATCCTGCTGCAAAGCGGATAACTGAGGCCTTGGCATCCTGGGCGGTGAGAAACGTGGTTCCGGTATCCATCATTACTGCAGAGCCAACTAGAGACTTGTTGGAGGTACTGTGTCCCCGGTACCAAATACCATCTAGGTTCCATTTCTCTAGGCAGGCGATACCGAAAATGTACACAGACCTCAGAAAAAGACTCGCCAGTGTCCTAAAAAATGCAGTTGTACCCAATGTCCACTTAACCACGGACATGTGGACAAGTGGAGCAGGGCAGACTCAGGACTATATGACTGTGACAGCCCACTGGGTAGATGTATTGACTCCCGCCGCAAGAACAGCAGCGGCGGCACCAGTAGCAGCATCTCGCAAACGCCAACTCTTTCCTAGGCAGGCTACGCTTTGTATCACCGCTTTCCAGAATACGCACACAGCTGAAAACCTCTTACGGCAACTGAGGAAGATCATCGCAGAATGGCTTACCCCAATTGGACTCTCCTGTGGATTTGTGGCATCGGACAACGCCAGCAATATTGTGTGTGCATTAAATCTGGGCAAATTCCAGCACGTCCCATGTTTTGCACATACCTTGAATTTGGTGGTGCAGAATTATTTAAAAAACGAGAGGGGCGTGCAAGAGATGCTGTCGGTGGCCAGAAGAATTGCGGCACACTTTCGGCGTACAGGCACCACGTACAGAAGGCTGGAGCACCACCAAAAACGCCTGAACCTGCCCTGCCATCATCTGAAGCAAGAAGTCGTAACGAGGTGGAATTCAACCCTCTATATGCTTCAGAGGTTGGAGGAGCAGCAAAAGGCCATTCAAGCCTATACAACTGAGCACGATATAGGAGGTGGAATGCACCTGTCTCAAGCGCAGTGGAGAATGATTTCAACGTTGTGCAAGGTTCTGCAACCTTTTGAACTTGCCACACGTGAAGTCAGTTCAGACACTGCCAGCCTGAGTCAGGTCATTCCCCTCATCAGGCTTTTGCAGAAGAAGCTGGAGACATTGAAGGAGGAGCTAACACAGAGCGATTCCGCTAGGCATGTGGGACTTGTGGATGGAGCCCTTAATTCGCTTAACAAGGATTCACGGGTGGTCAATCTGTTGAAATCAGAGCACTACATTTTGGCCACCGTGCTCGATCCTAGATTTAAAACCTACCTTGGATCTCTCTTTCCGGCAGACACAAGTCTGCTGGGGTTCAAAGAACTGCTGGTGAGAAAATTGTCAAGTCAAGCGGAACGCGACCTGTCAACATCTCCTCCTTCACATTCTCCCGCAACTGGGGGTGCGAGGAAAAGGCTCAGAATTCCGAGCCCACCCGCTGGCGGTGATGCAGGGCAGTCTGGAGCGACTGCTGATGCTGACATCTGGTCTGGACTGAAGGACCTGACAACGATTACGGACATGTCGTCTACTGTCACTGCATATGATTCTCTCCCCATTGAAAGAATGGTGGAGGATTATATGAGTGACCGCATCCAAGTAGGCACGTCAGACAGTCCGTACGTATACTGGCAGGAAAAAGAGGCAATTTGGAGGCCCTTGCACAAACTGGCTTTATTCTACCTAAGTTGCCCTCCCACAAGTGTGTACTCCGAAAGAGTGTTTAGTGCCGCCGCTCACCTTGTCAGCAATCGGCGTACGAGGTTACATCCAGAAAATGTGGAGAAGATGATGTTCATTAAAATGAATTATAATCAATTCCTCCGTGGAGACATTCACCAGCAGCAATTGCCTCCACAAAGTACACAGGGAGCTGAGATGGTGGATTCCAGTGGGGATGAATTGATAATCTGTGAGGAGGGGGATGTACACGGTAATATATCGGAGGATGATGATGAGGTGGACATCTTGCCTCTGTAGAGCCAGTTTGTGCAAGGAGAGATTAATTGCTTCTTTTTTGGTGGGGGTCCAAACCAACCCGTCATTTCAGTCACAGTCGTGTGGCAGACCCTATCACTGAAATGATGGGTTGGTTAAAGTGTGCATGTCCTGTTTATACAACATAAGGGTGGGTGGGAGGGCCCAAGGACAATTCCATCTTGCACCTCTTTTTTCTTTCATTTTTCTTTGCGTCATGTGCTGTTTGGGGAGTAGTTATTGGAAGGGCCATCCTGCGTGACACTGCAGTGCCACTCCTAGATGGGCCAGGTGTTTGTGTCGGCCACTTGGGTCGCTTATCTTAGTCACACAGCTACCTCATTGCGCCTCTTTTTTTCTTTGCGTCATGTGCTGTTTGGGGGGTGTTTTTTGGAAGGGCCATCCTGCGTGACACTGCAGTGCCACTCCTAGATGGGCCAGGTGTTTGTGTCGGCCACTAGGGTCGCTTAGCTTACTCACACAGCTACCTCATTGCGCCTCTTTTTTTTCTTCTTTGCGTCATGTGCTGTTTGGGGGGTGTTTTTTAGAAGGGCCATCCTGCGTGACACTGCAGTGCCACTCCTAGATGGGCCAGGTGTTTGTGTCGGCCACTTGGGTCGCTGAGCTTAGTCATCCAGCGACCTCTGTGCAAATTTTAGGACTAAAAATAATATTGTGAGGTGTGAGGTGTTCAGAATAGACTGAAAATGAGTGGAAATTATGGTTATTGAGGTTAATAATACTTTGGGATCAAAATGACCCCCAAATTCTATGATTTAAGCTGTTTTTTAGGGTTTTTTGAAAAAAACACCCGAATCCAAAACACACCCGAATCCGACAAAAAAAATTCGGTGAGGTTTTGCCAAAACGCGTTCGAACCCAAAACACGGCCGCGGAACCGAACCCAAAACCAAAACACAAAACCCGAAAAATTTCCGGTGCTCATCACTACTGTTTACACAGTTCCTAATCACTGAGGTATGAAATTAAAATGTTTAAATTCAAGGATTCTAGGTTCAAGTTCATACATCGGCATGAGACAAGAGAGCTTACTAACAGAAAAGCCATTTAACCCGTGAAGTCAAATCTCAGTTGTCCTGAGTTGTAATTATCTTAACTCCTGTACAGTATATCACAAATTGTAATGTTCCAAAATAGTGCCTTTGTATACCGTTTTTCATGTACATATCCCACTGGTGTATTTTCACAGAAAATAATGTAATAGTCTGTTATGGATTCATCGTATATATAATAGCAGCATATGAAAGACAGTGAAAATATTGCTGCACTTATCAAATGATGTAGCTTTTAAAAGTACTACATGAGAAATTTCCTATAGATCATCATAGGTATATGTGGTACATGTGTGTCTCAATATACAGTAAATCATAGCATGACAGAAAAGTTCATATAAGATTTATCTCAAGGTGAATAGATTATACTGTACTACTGGTCACTTTGTATCTCAAGGATATTGAATAGAGAATGAGTGGATCATATCATCTACTGCACCATTTGCTTCTAAATGCTGTAAAACTGTCAAAAAGGTCATTCAGACAAATTGGTTAAATCAAATGGAATTAACCAATTTGTCTGATTGACCATTTTGTCTGTTTTCCAGTTTTGGGAGCAAATGGTAATTGGCATTCATTACCAGATGTTCATTCCAACCAGCCAGATTGGACAGATAAATCTTTAGGTGTATGGCCAATTTATAAGGCTGAAAGATAGATTAGGTACAGTAGATAAAGTGAGGAAAAGACTTAGTAATTGGGGTGTTCAGCATCTGCTGTTACCCCCCTCATTCTACCAAGATACCAGTACAGCGGAGGGGAGAATGAGTGACAAATAAACAACTCCAATACTGGGTATATAATGCTGCGTCTACTGTCGGCTATATGAATGGGAGTATAGATGGGTAGCTGCTGATGAGAGTGCAGCTAACACCCCTTTTCAACTAGCTCAAAAACACAGGTGAATGCACGGGGGCGCGCATTTACCCGTGTTTTTTGCAAGTGAAAAAGGGTCCCCCCGCATAAAAACCCGGATCAAGTAACCCGTGAATCCGACTCGGGTAAATACCTGGGTAGGACACGGGAATGATCCGGGTAGGGTTGTAGTGTAAACGGAAGCCGTGTCGATGCGACACGGCTCCCGTTTACACTGTATGGGAGGGCGGCGCTGGGATATCATGTGATCTCCCAGCGCTGCCCCTGCCGCGTCACTAGCAGCGTCAGTGGAAAGGGGGCTGAGAACGGGCCACAGCTGGGTAGCACCCGTGTCAGGCTTCCGGCTGCGACCCGTGCTCGTAGGTGGAAAACGAGTATTAGTAAGAACAGAATACCTATTCCAAGAGGAGGCAGATGTTCACGAATGGAAGGTCTGTGAGTGTGGGTCCCGCCGTGCGCACAGCTGGAATCCTGATCCCAACGATCGTTTCAACTGCCTGAGGTTTGGTGACAGTATACTGCCTTTTACTAATCCATGACAAATACATTAAAACCTTTGTACGTTTTTTAATCACAACCCTTTGTTATAAACATCTGGGTTTTCCCTGCTGGACAAGCTGCAGGGGTGGGGGGGGGGGGGTTCTCCCCTGCAATATTATACATTTACACCTATTTTTTTGCATATTTATATTAATGTGTCTGGTTTTGTCTTGACTGTTTTGGATCTGAATTTAGATAATGGCTAATAAAATGTAGTTTTAACTGTTTAAAACATATTTGATTAAGAGTGCTCCCACAATAAGAGTTTATTTTTTCTCTCTGCTCCCACTTGTCCATACCTCCCTACTTTTGAAATTAGTAGGACAAGATTTTATGCTTGCACCCAAACAAGGGGAGCTGCTGAGTATGCACCCAGCCCCTCTCTCCAGTCAATAGACACCATTCACATGTGCATGGCATCTATCCTCTGACTGCTCGACTAAGCAAAGCTGCAGGTGGGAGGGGGTCTCCCAATCAGAGCCGGCCCTAACCAATATGATGCCCTAGGCAAGATTTTGGCTGGTGCCCCCTAGCACCGCCGCTAGTTCTGCAGGAGATGCCTGGCATGAGTCAGTTGGCAGCTCTGCTAACGTTGGGTGCCTTTTGTTTATGAAAATGCATCTTATTTGCATTACTATGTGGCTAGGATGCACAAGCAGCTTCTGTTGATTAAAATTATATGCAGTATGCCTATATTCTATGTGCGACTACAGCTGTATCTGCATATGAAATGCTACATTACAGTGATTTCCAGGAATACACTGCAATGTAGCATTTTGTATGCAGATACAGCCGCAGTCACACACAGAATATAGGCATGCCGCATATCATTTTAATCAGCAGAAGCTGCTGGTGCCCCTAAGCATATCAGATGCCCTAGGCATTTGCCTAGTTTGCCTATGCCTAAGGCCGGCTCTGCTCCCAATACCTCTGCACCATTGAATATGGGGCACGTGGGTGGGACAGTGCCATAAAAGGGGGACTGTCCAATCAAAATCAAGATGGTTGTGAGGTGTGACTTGTCGACTTCTCCACTCTTTCAAAGGTTTGATATGTCTCCTCCTATTGTAATTCAGTGTTTTTATGTGTTGAAAATATGTGTGTACAGTCTTGAGGATGTAGCAGAGTTTCTGTGCTACCTTCCAATTATGAACAACCCAATTACTTAACCAGTGGAGTGGGTTTATTGAATATAAAGCAGATACAGCTGTACTCACTGTTACACTGGTAGATATAGCGGAGCTTGTGTGGAGTGAGGTGTTAAACAGGTCACCAGTCGGTGAGAGTCTGTAGGTACTGGGTAGTGGTGCATGATACTGGAACAATATCTAAAAGATCAGATAATCACAGGTCTCTCTGGAGCTAAGAGGAAGATTGCTTTGTGGCATATGTATTCATTGGGAGCACTCCTCTGTGGCATGCTTATTCATTGGGGCACTTCTGTGTGGCATATATATTCAGGGGGGCACTGCTGTGTGGCATATATATTCATTGCAGGCACTGGTGTCTGGCATATATATTAATTCCGAGCACTGCTGTGTGGTATATATATTCATTGCGGGCACTGCTGTGTGGCATATATATTCATTGCAGGCACTGGTGTCTGTCATATATATTAATTTCGAGCACTGCTGTCTGGTATATATATTCATTGCGGGCACTGCTGTGCGGCATATATATTCATTGGTGCATTGCTGTGTGGCATATATATTCATTGGGGGCACTGCTGTGTGGCATTTAAATTCACTGCGGGCACTACTATGTGGCATATATTCATTGTGGGCACTGCTGTGCAGCATATATATTCATTGGTGCATTGCTGTGTGGCATATATATTAATTGGAGGCACTGCTGTGGCATTTATATTCATTGTGGGCACTACTGTGTGGCATATATATTCATTGCAGGCACTGATGTGTGACATATATATTAATTGCAAGCACTGCTGTGTGGCATATGTATTCATTGTGGCACTGCTGTGTGGAATATATATTCATTGGGGGCACTGCTGTGTGGCATTTATATTCATTCCGGGCACTACTATGTGGCATATATATTCATTGTGGGCACTGCTGTGCAGCATATATATTCATTGGTGCATTGCTGTGTGGCATATATATTCATTGGAGGCACTGCTGTGTGGCATTTATATTCATTGTGGGCACTACTGTGTGGCATATATATTCATTGCAGGCACTGCTGTGTGGCATATATATTAATTATGAGCACTGCTGTGTGGCATATATATTCATTGGAGCACTGCTGTGTGGCATATATATATAATTGTGAGCACTGCTGTGTGGCATATGTATTCATTGGGGCACTGCTGTGTGGCATATATATTAATTGTGAGCAATGCTGTGTGGCCTATATATTCATTGGGGTTACTGCTGTGTGGCATATATATTCATTGCGGGCACTGCTGTGTGGCATATGTATTCATTGCTGGCAATGCTAGGTGTCAAGTTTATTCATTGGGGCACTGCTGTGTGGCATATATATTCAGAGGGTACTGCTGTGTGGCATTTATATTCATTGCAAGCACTGGTGTCTGGCATATATATTAATTGCGAGCACTGCTGTGTGGTATATATATTCATTGCGGGCACTGCTGCATTACATATATATTAATTGCGGGCACAGCTGTGTGGCATATATATTCATTGGGGCACTGCTGTGTGGCATATATATTCATTGGGGCACTGCTGTGTGGCATTTATATTCATTGCGGGCACTACTGTGTGGCATATATATTAATTGTGGCACTGCTGTGTGACATATATATTAATTGCAAGCACTGCTGTGTGGTATATGTATTCATTGGGGGTACTGCTGTGTGGCATATATATTCATTGGGGTTACTGCTGTGTGGCATATATATTCATTGTGGGCACTGCTGTGTGGCATATGTATTCTTTGCTGGCACTGCTGTGTGGCATATATATTCATTGTGGGCACTGCTGTGTGGTATATGTATTCATTGTGGGTACTGCTGTGTGGCATTTATATTCATTGCAAGCACTGGTGTCTGGCATATATATATTAATTGCGAGCACTGCTGTGTGGTATATATATTCATTGCAGGCATTGCTGCGTTGCATATATATTCATTGCGAGCACTGCTGTGTGGTATATATATTCATTGCAGGCATTGCTGTGTTACATATATATTCATTGCGGGCACTGCTGTGTGGCATATATATTCATTGGGGCACTGCTGTGTGGCATATATATTAATTGGGGGCACTGCTGTGTGGCATTTATATTCATTGCGGGCACTACTGTGTGGCATATATATTGCAAACACTGTTGTGTGGCATATGTATTCATTGTGGGCACTGCTGTGTGGCATATGTATTCATTGCTGGCACTGCTGTCTGGCATATATATTCATTGGGGCACTTCTGTGTGGCATATATATTCATTGGGGCAATGCTGTGTGGCATATATATTCATTGGGGCACTGCTGTGTGGCATATATATAATTGCAAGCACTGCTTTGTGGCATATATATTCATTGTGAGCACTGCTGTGTGACATATGTATTCATTGCTGGCACTACTGTGTGGCAAGTTTATTCATTGGGGCACAGCTGTGTCGCATATATATTCAGGGGGGGCACTGCTGTGTGGCATATATATTCATTGCAAGCACTGGTGTCTGGCATTATTATTATTACATTTTATTTATAAGGCGCCACATGTGTTTCGCAGCGCCGTACAAAGGACAGTACAGGGAGACAAAACATAGCATTACAGTAAATAAATAACAGAAATAGTGTACAGGTAACATAGAGCACCACACATTCTCAAGACATAATACAGCTAAGATGTAAGTATTGAGGGAGTGATCATCGTACTACTAGAGGCTGGTGGCCATAGATGGAGATGAGCCTTTACTTGCAGGGTAAAGATGGTCTTTGAGTAGGGGAGAGCTGCGAGTGAAATGTGTTGAGACAAGGGCTTAGATAACAAGCGGAAAGAGGGCCCCGCTCTGAAGAGCTTACAGTCTAGTGGGGAGGGGCAACAGACAGATGACAAGAGGTGCAGGCAAGCGGGAGTTAGCCTGAAGGCAGTATGCACGCAAAGCTGAGATGTTCACGGCAGGGGGGTGGAGGCGCGGCTTCAGGACTGGGTTATGCATCGGGAGGGTATGCTTTGATGAATAGGTGGGTTTTTAGTGCCCGTTTGAAACTTTGCAAGGTCGGGGAGAGTCTAATGGAGCGGGGGAGTGCGTTCCACTGAAGG
Organism: Pseudophryne corroboree; assembly: GCF_028390025.1. NCBI lineage: Eukaryota > Metazoa > Chordata > Amphibia > Anura > Myobatrachidae > Pseudophryne > Pseudophryne corroboree. Next base: position 689,176,275 of record NC_086446.1, read on the forward strand.
GGAGCAGCACGGGCATAGTCTTGAACACGAGCATGGGAAGCAGTGACCAGGGCGGTGGAGAGTAGAGATGAGCGGGTTCGGTTTCTCTGAATCCGAACCCGCCAGAACTTCATGGTTTTTTTCACGGGTCCGAGCAGACTCGGATCTTCCCGCCTTGCTCGGTTAACCCGAGCGCGCCCGAACGTCATCATGACGCTGTCGGATTCTCGCGAGACTCGGATTCTATATAAGGAGCCGCGCGTCGCCGCCATTTTCACACGTGCATTGAGATTGATAGGGAGAGGACGTGGCTGGCGTCCTCTCCATTTAGATTATAAGAGACTGAGAGAGATTTACTGGAGCTGACTAGGAGGAGTACTGTTACTGTAGAAGTGTAGAGACTGAGTGGAGAGAGTTTACTAGTGAGGACAGTGCAGTTTACTTTATAATCCGTTCTCTGCCTGAAAAAAGCGATACACAGCACACAGTGACTCAGTCACATACCATATCTGTGTGCACTGCTCAGGCTCAGGCCAGTGTGCTGCATCATCTATTATCTATATATAATATTATATATATCTGTCTGACTGCTCAGCTCACACAGCTTATAATTGTGGGGGAGACTGGGGAGCACTACTGCAGTGCCAGTTATAGGTTATAGCAGGAGCCAGGAGTACATAATATATTATATAGTGAGTGACCACCAGACACACAGTGCAGTTTATTTAATATATCCGTTCTCTGCCTGAAAAAAGCGATACACACAGTGACTCAGTCAGTCACATACCATATCTGTGTGCACTGCTCAGGCTCAGGCCAGTGTGCTGCATCATCTATTATCTATATATAATATTATATATATCTGTCTGACTGCTCAGCTCACACAGCTTATAATTGTGGGGGAGACTGGGGAGCACTACTGCAGTGCCAGTTATAGGTTATAGCAGGAGCCAGGAGTACATAATATATTATATAGTGAGTGACCACCAGACACACAGTGCAGTTTATTTAATATATCCGTTCTCTGCCTGAAAAAAGCGATACACACAGTGACTCAGTCAGTCACATACCATATCTGTGTGCACTGTGCAGTGCACTGCTCAGGCTCAGGCCAGTGTGCTGCATCATCTATATATATTATATATCTGTCTGACTGCTCAGCTCACACAGCTTATAATTGTGGGGGAGACTGGGGAGCACTACTGCAGTGCCAGTTATAGGTTATAGCAGGAGCCAGGAGTACATATTATATTAAAATTAAACAGTGCACACTTTTGCTGCAGGAGTGCCACTGCCAGTGTGACTGACCAGTGACCTGACCACACTGACCACCAGTATAGTTAGTAGTATACTTATATTGTGATTGCCTGAAAAAGTTAAACACTCATCGTGTGACTTCACTTGTGTGTTTTTTTTTTTTTTATTCTATAAAAATAAAACTCATTCTGCTGACAGACAGTGTCCAGCAGGTCCGTCATTATATAATATATAATATATACCTGTCCGGCTGCAGTAGTGATATATATATATATTTTTTATATCATTTATCATCCAGTCGCAGCAGACACAGTACGGTAGTTCACGGCTGTGGCTACCTCTGTGTCTCTGCACTCGGCAGGCAGTCCGTCCATAATTGTAATACCACCTAACCGTGGATTTTTTTCATTCTTCTTTATACATACATAGTTACATAGACATCTTCTCTTTATCAACCAGTCTATATTAGCTGCAGACACAGTACAGTACGGTAGTTCACGGCTGTGGCTACCTCTGTGTCTGCACTCGGCAGGCAGTCCGTCCATAATTGTATACCACCTAACCGTGGTTTTTTTTCATTCTTCTTTATACATACATAGTTACATAGACATCTTCTCTTTATCAACCAGTCTATATTAGCTGCAGACACAGTACAGTACGGTAGTTCACGGCTGTGGCTACCTCTGTGTCTGCACTCGGCAGGCAGTCCGTCCATAATTGTATACCACCTAACCGTGGATTTTTTTCATTCTTCTTTATACATACATAGTTACATAGACATCTTCTCTTTATCAACCAGTCTATATTAGCTGCAGACACAGTACAGTACGGTAGTTCACGGCTGTGGCTACCTCTGTGTCTGCACTCGGCAGGCAGTCCGTCCATAATTGTATACCACCTAACCGTGGATTTTTTTCATTCTTCTTTATACATACATAGTTACATAGACATCTTCTCTTTATCAACCAGTCTATATTAGCTGCAGACACAGTACAGTACGGTAGTTCACGGCTGTGGCTACCTCTGTGTCTGCACTCGGCAGGCAGTCCGTCCATAATTGTATACCACCTAACCGTGGATTTTTTTTCTTTCTTTATAGTCATACTAGTTACGAGTATACTATCTCTTTATCAACCAGTCTATATTAGCAGCAGACACAGTACAGTGCGGTAGTTCACGGCTGTGGCTACCTCTGTGTCGGCACTCGGCAGCCCGTCCATAATTGTATATACCACCTAACCGTGGTTTTTTTTTCTTTCTTTATACATACATACTAGTTACGAGTATACTATCTCTTTATCAACCAGTCTATATATTAGCAGCAGACACAGTACAGTGCGGTAGTTCACGGCTGTGGCTACCTCTGTGTCGGCACTCGGCAGCCCGTCCATAATTGTATATACCACCTAACCGTGGTTTTTTTTTCTTTCTTTATACATACATACTAGTTACGAGTATACTATCTCTTTATCAACCAGTCTATATTAGCAGCAGACACAGTACAGTGCGGTAGTTCACGGCTGTGGCTACCTCTGTGTCGGCACTCGGCAGTCCGTCCATAATTGTATACTAGTATCCAATCCATCCATCTCCATTGTTTACCTGAGGTGCCTTTTAGTTGTGCCTATTAAAATATGGAGAACAAAAATGTTGAGGTTCCAAAATTAGGGAAAGATCAAGATCCACTTCCACCTCGTGCTGAAGCTGCTGCCACTAGTCATGGCCGAGACGATGAAATGCCAGCAACGTCGTCTGCCAAGGCCGATGCCCAATGTCATAGTACAGAGCATGTCAAATCCAAAACACCAAATATCAGTAAAAAAAGGACTCCAAAACCTAAAATAAAATTGTCGGAGGAGAAGCGTAAACTTGCCAATATGCCATTTACCACACGGAGTGGCAAGGAACGGCTGAGGCCCTGGCCTATGTTCATGGCTAGTGGTTCAGCTTCACATGAGGATGGAAGCACTCAGCCTCTCGCTAGAAAAATGAAAAGACTAAAGCTGGCAAAAGCAGTAGCACCGCAAAGAACTGTGCGTTCTTCGAAATCCCAAATCCACAAGGAGAGTCCGACTCCAATTGTGTCGGTTGCGATGCCTGACCTTCCCAACACTGGACGTGAAGAGCATGCGCCTTCCACCATTTGCACGCCCCCTGCAAGTGATGGAAGGAGCACCCGCAGTCCAGTTCCTGATAGTCAGATTGAAGATGTCAGTGTTGAAGTACACCAGGATGAGGAGGATATGGGTGTTGCTGGCGCTGGGGAGGAAATTGACCAGGAGGATTCTGATGGTGAGGTGGTTTGTTTAAGTCAGGCACCCGGGGAGACACCTGTTGTCCGTGGTAGGAATATGGCCGTTGACATGCCTGGTGAAAATACCAAAAAAATCAGCTCTTCGGTGTGGAAGTATTTCACCAGAAATGCGGACAACAGGTGTCAAGCCGTGTGTTCCCTTTGTCAAGCTGTAATAAGTAGGGGTAAGGACGTTAACCACCTCGGAACATCCTCCCTTATACGTCACCTGCAGCGCATTCATAATAAGTCAGTGACAAGTTCAAAAACTTGGGCCGACAGCGGAAGCAGTCCACTGACCAGTAAATCCCTTCCTCTTGTAACCAAGCTCACGCAAACCACCCCACCAACTCCCTCAGTGTCAATTTCCTCCTTCCCCAGGAATGCCAATAGTCCTGCAGGCCATGTCACTGGCAATTCTGACGAGTCCTCTCCTGCCTGGGATTCCTCCGATGCATCCTTGCGTGTAACGCCTACTGCTGCTGGCGCTGCTGTTGTTGCTGCTGGGAGTCGATGGTCATCCCAGAGGGGAAGTCGTAAGACCACTTTTACTACTTCCACCAAGCAATTGACTGTCCAACAGTCCTTTGCGAGGAAGATGAAATATCACAGCAGTCATCCTACTGCAAAGCGGATAACTGAGGCCTTGACATCCTGGGTGGTGAGAAACGTGGTTCCGGTATCCATCATTACTGCAGAGCCAACTAGAGACTTGTTGGAGGTACTGTGTCCCCGGTACCAAATACCATCTAGGTTCCATTTCTCTAGGCAGGCGATACCGAAAATGTACACAGACCTCAGAAAAAGAGTCACCAGTGTCCTAAAAAATGCAGCTGTACCCAATGTCCACTTAACCACGGACATGTGGACAAGTGGAGCAGGGCAGGGTCAGGACTATATGACTGTGACAGCCCACTGGGTAGATGTATGGACTCCCGCCGCAAGAACAGCAGCGGCGGCACCAGTAGCAGCATCTCGCAAACGCCAACTCTTTCCTAGGCAGGCTACGCTTTGTATCACCGGTTTCCAGAATACGCACACAGCTGAAAACCTCTTACGGCAACTGAGGAAGATCATCGCGGAATGGCTTACCCCAATTGGACTCTCCTGTGGATTTGTGGCATCGGACAACGCCAGCAATATTGTGTGTGCATTAAATCTGGGCCAATTCCAGCACGTCCCATGTTTTGCACATACCTTGAATTTGGTGGTGCAGAATTTTTTAAAAAACGACAGGGGCGTGCAAGAGATGCTGTCGGTGGCCAGAAGAATTGCGGGACACTTTCGGCGTACAGGCACCACGTACAGAAAACTGGAGCACCACCAAAAACTACTGAACCTGCCCTGCCATCATCTGAAGCAAGAAGTGGTAACGAGGTGGAATTCAACCCTGTATATGCTTCAGAGGTTGGAGGAGCAGCAAAAGGCCATTCAAGCCTATACAATTGAGCACGATATAGGAGGTGGGATGCACCTGTCTCAAGCGCAGTGGAGAATGATTTCAACGTTGTGCAAGGTTCTGATGCCCTTTGAACTTGCCACACGTGAAGTCAGTTCAGACACTGCCAGCCTGAGTCAGGTCATTCCCCTCATCAGGCTTTTGCAGAAGAAGCTGGAGACATTGAAGGAGGAGCTAACACGGAGCGATTCCGCTAGGCATGTGGGACTTGTGGATGGAGCCCTTAATTCGCTTAACAAGGATTCACGGGTGGTCAATCTGTTGAAATCAGAGCACTACATTTTGGCCACCGTGCTCGATCCTAGATTTAAAGCCTACCTTGGATCTCTCTTTCCGGCAGACACAAGTCTGCTGGGGTTCAAACACCTGCTGGTGAGTAAATTGTCAAGTCAAGCGGAACGCGACCTGTCAACAACATCTCCTCCTTCACATTCTCCCGCAACTGGGGGTGCGAGGAAAAGGCTCAGAATTCCGAGCCCACCCGCTGGCGGTGATGCAGGGCAGTCTGGAGCGACTGCTGATGCTGACATCTGGTCCGGACTGAAGGACCTGACAACGATTACGGACATGTCGTCTACTGTCACTGCATATGATTCTCTCACCATTGAAAGAATGGTGGAGGATTATATGAGTGACCGCATCCAAGTAGGCACGTCACACAGTCCGTACTTATACTGGCAGGAAAAAGAGGCAATTTGGAGGCCCTTGCACAAACTGGCTTTATTCTACCTAAGTTGCCCTCCCACAAGTGTGTACTCCGAAAGAGTGTTTAGTGCCGCCGCTCACCTTGTCAGCAATCGGCGTACGAGGTTACATCCAGAAAATGTGGAGAAGATGATGTTCATTAAAATGAATTATAATCAATTCCTCCGTGGAGACATTGACCAGCAGCAATTGCCTCCACAAAGTACACAGGGAGCTGAGATGGTGGATTCCAGTGGGGACGAATTGATAATCTGTGAGGAGGGGGATGTACACGGTGATATATCGGAGGATGATGATGAGGTGGACATCTTGCCTCTGTAGAGCCAGTTTGTGCAAGGAGAGATTAATTGCTTCTTTTTTGGTGGGGGTCCAAACCAACCCGTCATATCAGTCACAGTCGTGTGGCAGACCCTGTCACTGAAATGATGGGTTGGTTAAAGTGTGCATGTCCTGTTTATACAACATAAGGGTGGGTGGGAGGGCCCAAGGACAATTCCATCTTGCACCTCTTTTTTCTTTTCTTTTTCTTTGCGTCATGTGCTGTTTGGGGAGGGTTTTTTGGAAGGGACATCCTGCGTGACACTGCAGTGCCACTCCTAGATGGGCCCGGTGTTTGTGTCGGCCACTAGGGTCGCTTATCTTACTCACACAGTCAGCTACCTCATTGCGCCTCTTTTTTTCTTTGCGTCATGTGCTGTTTGGGGAGGGTTTTTTGGAAGGGACATCCTGCGTGACACTGCAGTGCCACTCCTAGATGGGCCCGGTGTTTGTGTCGGCCACTAGGGTCGCTTATCTTACTCACACAGTCAGCTACCTCATTGCGCCTCTTTTTTTCTTTGCGTCATGTGCTGTTTGGGGAGGGTTTTTTGGAAGGGACATCCTGCGTGACACTGCAGTGCCACTCCTAGATGGGCCCGGTGTTTGTGTCGGCCACTAGGGTCGCTTATCTTACTCACACAGCTACCTCATTGCGCCTCTTTTTTTCTTTGCGTCATGTGCTGTTTGGGGAGGGTTTTTTGGAAGGGACATCCTGCGTGACACTGCAGTGCCACTCCTAGATGGGCCCGGTGTTTGTGTCGGCCACTAGGGTCGCTAATCTTACTCACACAGCTACCTCATTGCGCCTCTTTTTTTCTTTGCGTCATGTGCTGTTTGGGGAGGGTTTTTTGGAAGGGACATCCTGCGTGACACTGCAGTGCCACTCCTAGATGGGCCCGGTGTTTGTGTCGGCCACTAGGGTCGCTTATCTTACTCACACAGCGACCTCGGTGCAAATTTTAGGACTAAAAATAATATTGTGAGGTGTGAGGTATTCAGAATAGACTGAAAATGAGTGGAAATTATGGTTTTTGAGGTTAATAATACTTTGGGATCAAAATGACCGCCAAATTCTATGATTTAAGCTGTTTTTTAGGTTTTTTGGAAAAAAACACCCGAACCCAAAACACACCCGAATCCGACAAAAAAAATTCGGTGAGGTTTTGCCAAAACGCGGTCGAACCCAAAACACGGCCGCGGAACCGAACCCAAAACCAAAACACAAAACCCGAAAAATTTCCGGCGCTCATCTCTAGTGGAGAGGCGACGGTCATTGGTCGACCGTAGGGGGCGGGAGGGAGTATGAAGGTAGAGGAGGTTGGAGATGTAGGGAGCAGTGGAATTAGAGATGGCCTTGTATGTGAGGGTGAGGAGTTTGAAGAGGATTCTGTAGGGGAATGGGAGCCACTGTAGATTTTGGCGAAGAGGAGTGGCAGAAGTGGAGCGGCGGGAGAGGAAGATAAGCCTAGTTGCAGAGTTTAGGACAGATTGGAGGGGAGCAAGATAGGAGCAAGCGAGGCCAGTGAGGAGAACATTGCAGTAGTCAAGTCGTGAGATGACCAGTGAGTGGATGATGAGTTTAGTTGCACTCTGGGAGAGATATGGCCTGATACGAGCAATGTTGCGTAGCTGGAAACGACAAGATTGTGGCATATATATTCATTTCGAGCACCGCTGTGTGGTATATATATTAATTGCGGGCACTGCTATGTGGCATTTATATTAAATGGGGCACTGCTGTGTGGCATTTATATTCATTGCGGGCACTACTGTGTGGCATATATATTCCTTCTGGCCCTGCTGTGTGGCATTTATATTCATTGCGGGCACTGCTGTGTGGCATGTTTATTAATTGGCCTTTCTGGGTGGCTGAAAAAAGACAACAGAAACCTGAATGAAGAGAGCAAATTCCGCAAGTCCACATTGCTACATACTGTATTATGTATGAGACGCTTTGAGAGACCTGAACACGTGTGAAATATCTCGGACCCTGCACATTGGACTATAGCAATTTTGTGTGTGGCTTTAAAACTCGCAGCACATGTGCCCTTTGTAGCAGTGATTACAGTGAACGGTCCTAGAGCTTTACATAACAATCTATAATACCACTTTCATTAGCTCGGCTAAATACAGATATTCTAATTATAGGTGAACATTGATTGTGGATGGTCATTAACTAATCACAGTGCAAAAGAACAATTTTCAGGTTTGCAATTATTTTGGACATTTTCCTACTACTAGAAAAGTCTAAATATACAGTTTATATTAATACAAATACTGACTATTGTTAAAGACTAACATTGCCTTACATTTTTATACAGTATCTGTATGTGTGACATTTAGATAGAGTAAGCTCACTGCAATTATATGAATCACAGCTCAACCTCCTTATTTTAATTATGTTTTTAATTATGAGTGGCTTTAATCAGAGGTTTGGCAAATTAATAATTGATAGTTGAAAGCAAGTATACATTATATGGGTCACCTTTTAATTTGTACTAAATTAAGGTAGGGCAGCATAACAACCCTAATTACAGCAATATCATTAACAGATGAAGGCTAAAAAACCCAAACTTGTTAGGGCTCCATTTACCAATGATACTAAAGGATATTTAATTTATTATCACAGTGATACCAATATGCTGCTGGTATTTAATATTATTTACCTGTTGTTCAAGGTCCAGCGGAATCCTCCTTGGTGGTGTCCTCTGCAGAGTGCCTGGAAGCCTACTGCCGCCATCAGAGCCATCTTAACGTATAGTCACACTGGACAGATGCCCAGGGGCCCTCAATTCTGGGGGCCTTTGAGCAGCAGTGTGTGGTGGTTACACAGTCAGAGCGGCGAGGCTTTCCAGCCTGCAGCCAGACAGTGAATGGCTGTCATCATGCTGATTGGTAGATGGCTGGAGCTATTAACCAATCAGAGTGCTGACAGCCAGTCACTGTATGGAGGCATTTGAACGGACTGTGCGAGATCGCAAAAGGGGTAAGTTATGATTATTCTTTTAATTTATTCAAAAGAATAGGTTGGTAGGGGGCCCAGTACATTGCTTTGCCATCGGCCTACAATGCTGTTAAGATGGACCTGGCTACCAGCAATGAGTAGTTATCTAATGCACATGGGTGATGGCCATCTTCGCATGTGCAGAGCACTGCATCCCAGAAGGGACATAGCAAAACCTGGAAAGCTTAGGTGGATCACCATTGCTGGCAATGGGGACAGTACACTAACGTCATCTATAGATGTTGTAACTTGTAAGAAGTACAGTCACAAGCAGTGGTAAGCTATAGTAAGCTTACTGCTGTTTACTAAGCACAGGTAAAGGGGTTATGGCTCATTCTTAAATGTAGTAGCCCTTACTTTCAAACCTTGCCAGGCTGTCACATAGGTTACCAGGAGAAAAAATAGATTTTTGTGGAGTTCTTTAATATACAAGTACAAATCCACTAATGTATAATACAAAGGAATATTGCTCAATTCTGCAAATAATATTACTAGTCTTAAGTCTGGATCACAAACACTGACTTTTTCAGTAGTCTTTCACAATGTTAGGGAATATTTTCACAAGCAGAGCACAAATGGGAAGTGTAGAAGAGTCAAGATCATTCAGGCGACATAGGGGAATATCCAATTCTTCCCAGAAAAAGAAATAATTTCAAGGCCAATTTTTTGGCTATCCAATTAACCATTTTTGGGTGAAAACACATAGGATCTGCAAAAAGTTGCGGACCTATGTGTTTTCTGAGCCACAATCTTGTAAATTTGCAAGCTTATCATGGATTTGGTTTTGCTTGCCTGAGGCAGGCGAAACAAAATTCTCAATAAGTGCTGACATTGGGGATAATTGGATAGGGGAGGTATAATTAGCCCTGGTTAATTACTGCGGTTAATTGGATAGCGCCCATAGATAGCGAAACCTAACTATTGTTTAGCTGGGTACGCACTAAACAATGTGTGTACCCAGCGATATCGGCGGTGACTGTACCCAGTGGGATTGCCGGCATCAGCAAGTGCATACACGACAGCTGGGGCCATACTACATTTGGCAGCATGACCCTTGCTTTAAATGTTGCCCATCGGACCTGCATGCAGGACTGATGCGGTGTCGCTGATGCGGCATGGATGTGCGCATCTTCAGCTGCATAGAGAGGGTACACACTAGATTATGTGCCTAATATGTCAGTCCAATCCATCGATCTTGTGTGTACCCAGCTTTTCCCAGGTCCTGTGCACTGTTAAATGTTTTACGCTAAACTCCTACTAGATACTGTACATAAAGATTTGCTCAGTTCTGTCCCAGAAATTCAGATTATCTCCTCCAAGACGGTATACAAGGACACTGGCATATTAATATTTGATAGCAGTACAAGAATTATCTTCCTGTTGTAGGCAAAGTGCTTATATATGTCCCAGAATATAAACTGTGCTTTTGCTAAATCACTTTGGCTTCCTCAGGGTTTTTGGCAAATTAGGTTAGGAACCCCAGGTGTGTGTCTAATCTAGGCACCAAATGCATAGTCTAAAAACACCAGTCTCAGTGGTGGATTCTACCTTCAGACTTAAGGGGTGATGCAACTGCCTACCTACTACACCACATACAGATAACCTACTTTCCGTTTTAGCTATAGCATACAGTTTTATGATACCGCACATCTCAATCACTAATGTGCATCTGTGCGTACACACTGGGACGCATGCACTGTGTGACTTTGTAGTGAACAACAAACAGAAAGTGGGGAACTTTCCCCCCCTTGGTATCCCCCAGCACACTGACTAATACCTGTAATAATACTTGAAACTATCTGGTAATATAGCAGCATTTTAAAGGCATGCTAGTCCTTCTGGTGCCAATGGGAGATCCCAGGAGTGGCTCTCAGGTGTAGCACTGCTATCATGTAGTGTAGGACTGCCGATATCATAGAAGCCGTGAAGTGGCAAAACAGCATCCCATGTATTTGCAAATATATGTAACAAATATCCCTGAAATTCTATAACCGGATAGTTTCAAGTATTATTACAGGTATTAGTCAGTGTGCTGTGGGGATACCAGTGAGTGAAAAGACCCCCCCCCCCCCTCCCCTCTATTTCTGTTTGCTGTGACCCCTCCCTTTTCAAGCACCCAATAAGTATCTCCAGATACTGCTGTGGGAGCTCCGGCCTAAACTGGAAGATGGACCACCCAAGTATGTTTGTATGTGGGGGGACAGGAGGACTAAGGAGTGTGGGGGGTTAGAAGGATATGGGTGTATGTGGGGAACAGGGGTTATAGGAGATAAGGAGTTCTGTGTGTGGTGATAAATGGGGGGTTGTGTGCTGCAAAATAGGGCTCCCAGGGGGTTTTACAGGTTATGGAACCATATCTGTCAGTGAGAGGGGTGTCTTCATTCACTGTGGCCCTTCTCCAACCAGCCATCACCTACCTGGTGTCCCCATATCTCCAGTGTTGGTGGTGTTAGCAATTGTATGGGATAGGAAGGTCCCATAGCTCAAATCATCAATGCTGATCTGGTAGAGAGTTAAGACTACTATTGAGGGATACCTAGTCTCCCCATGAGTTCGCATTTGGTGTGGTTTTGCCCTGTGACACCCTGAACAGGGTGTTTTTCCAAAACTATGTGCAGCCACGGGAACAGAGGGGGTCATTCCGAGTTGTTCGCTCGCAAGCGGATTTTAGCAGATTTGCTCATGCTAAGCCGCCACCTACTGGGAGTGAATCTTAGCATCTTAAAATTGCGAACGATGTATTCGCAATATTGCGATTACACACCTCGTAGCAGTTTCTGAGTAGCTCCAGACTTACTCGGCATCTGCGATCATTTCAGTGCTTGTCGTTCCTGGTTTGACGTCACAAACACACCCAGCGTTCGCCCAGACACTCCCCCGTTTCTCCGGCTACTCCTGCGTTTTTTCCGGAAACGGTAGCGTTTTTTCCCACACGCCCATAAAACGGCCTGTTTCCGCCCAGTAACACCCATTTCCTGTCAATCACATTACGATCGCCAGAACGATGAAAAAGCCGTGAGTAAAATTCCTAACTGCATAGCAAATTTACTTGGCGCAGTCACAGTGCGGACATTGCGCATGCGCATTAAGCGGAAAATCGCTGCGATGCGAAGATTTTTACCGAGCGACCAACTCGGAATGACCCCCACAAGGCGGTGACATGTGGTTAGGTCAGACTGGAAGGGCCAAGCGGTTCATCTGCCATAAAATTCTATGTTTCTTTGATGACAGATATCTTTGCTGCCCTCCCCCCAGCAGTCCTGGCACCCTCCCCCTTTCAGCAGCCGCAATAAGGGGGAAGCAAAGTTCGGCACCCCTGTGCCTGAACCTGACAGAGGCTCCAGTGCTGAGGAGAGCTGCGCAGGCCTTTACTTGAGTCCATCGGCCTCCCTCTCCAACACAGAGCAGTGAGTGCCCAGGGAGCCCCATACCCCTCTACCCGTGTGTGTGTGTGTGTGTGTGTGTGTGAGACACCCATTATCCCCCTACCCGTGTGTATGACCCTGCACCCCCTATCCCCCTGTGTTTGACACAAGGTACACCCCCTACCACTGTGTGTGTGGGTGTGTCACCCTGTACCCCCTGTCTATGACACAGTGTACACCCCCTAACCCTGTGTGTGACACATGGCACCCCATGTGTGTATCACCCTGTACCCCCACTCTATCATTGTGTTTGTATGTAACCCTGTACCTCCTCTCTCTGTAGAAAGGGGGCCCTTTCAACAATTTTCTATGGGGCCACAAAGTTCTTGTTGCGCCCCTGGATAGGGAAGTTCAGGGTGCACTGGTGAAAAACTAAGTCACACATCAGAATATCAATTGTACTGTTATAAATACATTCTTTTTTTTATAATAGTGGTTAGTGTTGTAAAATAATTTTGCTTTATAAAATTATTTTAGAACACTAAACCAATAATATAAAAAAAAAATATTCATTTATAATAGTACAATTGACATACAATTTAGTTTTACTTAGATGTCACTTCAGTAAAATCTTCTAGTTCTGAATGGTTTGCAGCCCCTAGAACAGGCCTGGCCAACCTGTGGCTCTCCAGATGTTGTGAAACTACACATCCCAGCGTGCCCTGCCACAGTTTTAGCATACCCTAATAGCAAAACTGTAGCAAAACATGATGGGACTTTTAGCTTTACAACAGCTGGAAAGCCACAGGTTGGCCAGGCCTGCCCTAGAAGCACAATATGGTCAGTGATTTACATGGTATCCAGACTATACTGTAGATCTACAGTCAATAGGTCTACCACTAATGGTAGACATACTGTACATTAGGTCGAAAGGGTCAAAAGGTCGACATGTAAAAGGTAGACAGTTCAAAAAGTCGACAGAGTCAAAAGGTTGACAAGTTCAAAAGGTCAACATGACAATGGTCGAGGTGGGGTAGTACACTAATGAGGCTTGTTTATGGCAGAAAAGTGTCAAAATACCCCAAAAACCGAAAAAAATTGTCTACATTTTTTGTGTCGACCATTTACATGTCGACCTTTTGAACCTGTCGACTTTTTGACCCTGTTGACTTGTCCTACTCAGGGCCGGCTCCAGGCCTACTAGCACCCTGAGCGAGAAAATTTAAAAGTGCCCCCCCCCCTCCCCCATGCGCGCGCCGAAGGCGCGCGCTCCTGAAAAAGTGGGTGTGGTCTCCTGAAAAAGTGGGCGTGGTCTCGCCCCCCAGCAGTGCCAGCTACACATGACATGCCCTCCGGCAGTGCCAGCTACACGTGACATGACTCCCAGCAGTGCCAGCTACACATGATAGTGTTCACTTTTTAGGGCAGGTTGCTGATCACAGGGAGGGCACATTTTTAAGTTAGGTGGGCAAAATGATGTACATATTGTAATGCTTGTTGTACCCATTTCCACACGCTAAAGCATGGACAGTGCGCGCCGAAGGCGCGCAGCAAAAATTTAGGGGAGTTACTTCGTGGGGAAGGTGCGTAGCCACATAATAGTGGCAATTCACATTACACCACACAGTAGTGCAGCTAATACACATTGCACCAGGTAGAACCTCCTATAAGAGCACGTTAGACACATTGCGCCAGGTAGAGCACTGAGACACACTGCCCAGCCACAGACGCCTAGCGGGAACACTACATGATATGCCCCCCAGCAGTGCCAGCTACACATGACATGCCCCCCAGCAGTGGCAGCTACACGTGACATGCCCCCCATCAGTGCCAGCTACATAAATGGCCACACAGTTCCAGATGGATAAATGCCCCCACAGCGCAGATATGCCCCCACAGTGCCAGATACATTAATGCCCTCACAGTGCAAGATATGCCCCCACAGTGCAAGAAATGCCCCCACAGTGCAAGAAATGCCCCCACAGTGCCAGATACATAAATGCCCCCACGGTGCCAGATACATAATTGCCCCCACGGTGCCAGATACATAAATGCCCCCACGGTGCCAGATACATAAATGCCCCCACGGTGCCAGATACATAAATGCCCCCACGGTGCCAGATACATAAATGCCCCCACGGTGCCAGATACATAAATGCCCCCACAGTGCCTGATACATAAATGCCCCCACAGAGCCAGATATGCCCCCACAGAGCCAGATAAATGCCCCCACAGAGCCAGATAAATGCCCCCACAGTGCCAGATAAATACCCCCACAGTGCCAGATAAATACCCCCACAGTGCCAGATAAATACCCCCACAGTGCCAGATATGCCCCCACAGTGCCAGAAATGCCCCCACAGTGCCAGATATGCCACCCACAGTGCCAGATATGCCACCCACAGTGCCAGATATGCCCCCACAGTGCCAGAAATGCCCCCCACAGTGCCAGATATGCCACCCACAGTGCCAGATATGCCACCCACAGTGCCAGATATGCCCCCACAGAACCAGATATGCCCCCACAGTGCCAGATATGCCCCCACAGTGCCAGAAATGCCCCCCACAGTGCCAGATATGCCACCCACAGAGCCAGATATGCCCCCACAGTGCCAGATATGCCCGCACAGTGCCAGAAATGCCCCCCACAGTGCCAGATATGCCACCCACAGTGCCAGATATGCCCCCACAGAACCAGATATGCCCCCACAGAGCCAGATATGCAATGCCCCCCACAGTGCCAGAAATGCCCCCCCCCATAGCCAGAAATGCCCCCACAGTGCGGATCCCCCCAATACCTGCGGCGCTGCTGGGGAGGAGTACTGCTGCTGTCCGCCTGTCCGAGTGTGCTGGCGAGCGAGCGGGCGGGAGTGCTGGCGGGCGGGCGGGCGGCCGGCGAGTCAGAGTGAGCCTGGGTCCGGGTGGCCACTTGTGTGCACTATGGCGCCGGCGTCTGACGTCAGACACCGGCGCCGCGCAGCGCGCATAGCGCACAGTGCACACGGGCCAATGCTGCACACACAGGGCCGGCTCCAGCATCGAATATGGCGGCGCCAGCGCGCGGCGCCCATTAAGGGTGGCGCCCTGTGCGGCCGCTCTATTCGAACATGCCTAGAGCCGGCCCTGGTCCTACTGTCTACCTATTTTATGTTGACCTTTTGACCCTATCGACCTTCCCAACTCTCTGTGTGACCGGACCGGCCCACCAGCCCATCGGTCCTGCTGGCATGTGCCAGAAGTGCCAGATGGGCAGTCAGGTCCTGGTCAGATGTAACGTGCAGAGAGAATTAGATTTGGGTGGGGTGTGTCCAAACTGAAATCTAAATTGCAGTATATAAATAAAGCTGTCTAACGTATATGGGCTACATGCAAAAGCAGCCAGTAAGTACCCTGCACAGAAAAATCTAAATATATTTATGTACTTTCTCCAATTGAAACATGATTTGTTCCAGAGACAAAGGGGCAGTTTAAACATTCAGTGATATTGTTGTGATCACTAGTGATCACTAAGTGGTGCTCCAGCCAATCAGCTCTTGTCATTTTTATACAGATGACAGTTACAGTAGGGTTGATTGACTGGCGCACCATTTAACATTCGTAATGAGTGATAACAAGAATATGACTTGTTTTTAAATCTGCCCCAAAGTAACATGCTATTTTTTGCTTTATATTACAAAATCATTCCGCTAGTCCAGTGATAGGGAACCTTTGGCACTCCAGCTGTTGTTGAACTACACATCCCAGCATGCCCTGCTAGTGTTAGCATGGCCAGATAGCAAAACTGTAGCAGGGCATGCTGGGATGTGTAGTTCAACAACAGATGGAATGCCAAAGGTTCCCCATCACTGCCCTAGTCTATTCACTGAAGGACAATGGGCCTATGGCGTCATTCCGTCCCGATCGCACGCTGCAGTTTTTTGCAGCCGGGCGATCGGGTCTCAACAGCGCATGCGTGCGGGACGCAATGCGCAGGTGCGTCGCTGCCCGGCGACTGTCATCGCCTGGCAGCGACGAGAAGAACGAAGAAAGCGTTCGCAGCGGCGAACGCAAGAAAATTGACAGGAAGAAGCCGGCTGGGGGTGTCAACTCACTGTTTCTTAGGAGGGTCTGACCGAACGCAGGCGTGCACGGACGTTTCCGGGGAGGGATCCTGACGTCACCTCCAGGCCGGATCATCGCAGCGGCTGAGTAAGTCCTGAGCTGTGCAGAGACTGCACAAACTTTTGTTTGTGAAGCTCTCTGCACAAGCGATCACTCCCCTGCACAGCGTTTACCCCCTCCCCTGTACGCGGCGATTACCTGGTCGCAGCAGTGCATAAAATCGCCTGCGTTCAACCAGGTTTGAATGATACCCTTAATTCAGACCTGATCGCAGCACCCAAATCTAACTCTCTCTGCACATGCTATATCTGTCCCCCCCACCAGTGTACATGGGCCCTCATTCCGAGTTGATCGGTCGCAAGGCGATTTTAGCAGAGTTGCTCACGCTAAGCCTACGCCTACTGGGAGTGTATCTTAGCTTCTTAAAATTGCGACCGATGTATTCGCAATATTGCGATTACAAACTACTTAGCAGTTTCAGAGTAGCTTCAGACTTACTCGGCATCTGCGATCAGTTCAGTGCTTGTCGTTCCTGGTTTGACGTCATAAACACACCCAGCGTTCGCCCAGACACTCCCCCGTTTCCCCGGCCACTCCTGCGTTTTTTCCGGAAACGGTAGCGTTTTTTCCCGCACGCCCATAAAACGGCCTGTTTCCGCCCAGTAACACCCATTTCCTGTCAATCACATTACGATCGCCGGAGCGATGAAAAAGCCGTGAGTAAAAATACTATCTCCATTGTAAAATTACTTGGCGCAGTCGCAGTGCGATTATTGCGCATGCGTACTAAGCGGAATTTCACTGCGATGCGATGAAAAATACCGAGCGAACGACTCGGAATGAGGGCCATGGTTTTGCCCAACTGCTAACAAATTTGCTGCTACAATCAGGTCTGAATTAGGCCCATTGTTCTCCACAATATTTGACAAATGTATATAGGCCCTCATTCCGAGTTGATCGCTCGCAAGGCGAATTTAGCAGAGTTGCTCAGGCTAAGCCTACGCCTACTGGGAGTGTATCTTAGCTTCTTAAAATTGCGACCGATGTATTCGCAATATTGCGATTACAAACTACTTAGCAGTTTCAGAGTAGCTTCAGACTTACTCGGCATCTGCGATCAGTTCAGTGCTTGTCGTTCCTGGTTTGACGTCATAAACACACCCAGCGTTCGCCCAGACACTCCCCCGTTTCTCCGGCCACTCCTGCGTTTTTTCCGGAAACGGTAGCGTTTTTATCCACACGCCCCGAAAACGCTGTGTTTCCGCCCAGTAACACCCATTTCCTGTCAATCACATGATAAAGCTGAATATTTATCGTATATAAAAACCCTTTGTGAGGTCTAAGAACACTGTACGCTATTTACGTATGAAGTACCGTAAGGGTACGCTCGTTGCGTAACAATCGCTTAGCCGTAGTCGAGACGCTCAAGCGTCACGTTCGCTCACGGCCAAGAGATCACAGGCAGGCACGCTATTGGCTGCTGACTAACGTAATGGTTCACTATAACGTAACGGACGCTGTATCGGGAGCGGGCTGCTCGAGCGATACAGACGCTCACGAGAATACGCTGTTGGTATCGGGCACACTTATAGGGGAGCGACTACCGTAATGCTACGCTATCAGCGTAGCGGACGCTCAAGACCACGAGGAGATCACGAGCGGCGCTGACGCTCACCATGTTAAACCTTTATATCTAAACCAGAAACAATGTAATATGCTGTAAAACCTTAGTGTAGAGATAGGGTGTAGATGCAACCTAGTGTAACCTTATTAACTTAAAAGCTGTTTGAGCGTCACCGACGCTCTGAGAATACTAGACACTATAAGAAATACACAGATACCTGGGCTTAGGGTCCAACGCCTAAGATATATATATTTTGAATGATATACTTGCAAAAGAATTAATACAAATACAAATCATACACTACAATATAACATAGACTACCTAACCAGATAACTACACAGGAAATACAATACAATTACTACCTAAGGGAAAATAAGAGAGAAAGAGAAGAGAGAGAGAAATGGCTCATAATAACAAGAAGATCAATATGGTTGCGGAGAAACACTTACGCACAAGGGGAAACGATCGCATGCGCCTCGATATCCAGCTCCCGATTATCAGCAATGAGAACCGTTGAAGAGAGTGAACTGGATATGGTCGGCCTGCCTATTTATGCCCCACACACAATACAATTCAATGGTCCCTACAATCTCATTGTTCATTGGACACAGGAATTCGGCTTCGCATTATAACAAAAGGTCATAGGTTGATTCATACAGGTGGGTTGTGACTGCTTCCAACTGTTCAGGTGGGTGGGATACTGAGTTTCCCGCCGCATGACTAAATAAGAACAAATAATAGTAAATGGACATAAACTTCTTATGTCCATAACTATTCGCATGAGCGATTAATCCGCTCCAAACCAACACCGGAATATTGCTATTTAAATACTCTTCCGATGGGTACCAAACACCACTGTATGACCCCTGTTTGACCCTTCGTACAATACAAAGAGGGATCTCTCTGTTCAGGAACATGCTATATTAACTAAACTTTCAGAATCTATCAAAGGGACCATGATCTACAAAATACATTATTACTGAAAATATGTAACGATTGAGTCGCACGCTACGATCACATAAACTCTACCGTAAATACGCATACCGTGCGCCTGCGGGTGCCCGCGACTGTGAGTATGCGCACGCACGGGAGAGCGCACGCATGCGCAGCGCGGACCAGAATGAGGTGCAAATATGGCAGTGTGTATAGAGATATTTTTCTGACTTTGACAGTCCACCCTTTGGCAGTCAATAATAACTGCCACCTTCTAAAACATTTCAAAAGAGAAAAATATATGTCAGGGGTTAATACATTTACATGGTTGGGTAGGGGAGGAGAGGAGAAGGTAGGAAAAGGGTATGACCTAGTGAGATAGCAGAAGCATGTGTGTATGAATCCGTGCTTGGGGGTCATGTATCATCGTGCCGTACGTGTTTTAAATCAAGCTTCGAGGTATTGCGAAGTATACATGTGAATTCCTTCTTATCCCGTGGTACGGGTCTGTGGATGGGCTGTCAAACTTTACCGAGCTCTTTTCGGCTTTGGTTGTAACAAAATGGGGGAGCACATTTTAGTTGATGATACATGAATGGGGGAGATATGTGATTGCTGATATCTGTGCCTGTATTCCCTATCGACTATGTGTGTCATTACCTGAGGGTTGTAGAAATGAAGAAAAGACATAATTACGGTAACTGCGGTGGTATTCTATGTCAGGTAAATGTACATTCGTCGATTGAGGTCTTGTTTGGTGTCTGTTGAATGCAGTCTTCTTTGTGCTTTTGCCCATAAGGTGCGAGCAAAAGCTGTCAATGTCCATA
This sequence comes from Pseudophryne corroboree, assembly GCF_028390025.1. NCBI lineage: Eukaryota > Metazoa > Chordata > Amphibia > Anura > Myobatrachidae > Pseudophryne > Pseudophryne corroboree. The sequence continues at coordinate 689,196,140 of NC_086446.1, forward strand.
GATTTACAAAAGTGTTGGGCTAGCGTAATTTTAAAATTTCTAGGGAAACTGGGGATCCATGGCATAGTTCATCAAAAATCTGTGTATCAGGTTGTCAAACTTCTTCTTTAATCCCTCTGTTGTCTGTATATCGGCTCATCAAATTCCTCGTCCAAGTGGGTCTTGTTACCTTGGAGAAAACGGAAAAACAGGTGAAAGAAACGGACCGTAGAAATCGCATTTTCATCACATCATTGTTTCTACATTTGGGTCGTAAATCAAGTCCATTGGAATTACAGTTTCCCCACTCCTCAAACTCATTACCCTTGTACGATGTTTGCACTTCATTAAAGCCTGACCGCATCTAAATATCAATCCAATCGATATGACAACACCTAAGATACATAGGAGAAACTTCCCAACATCCATTATGACTCCTTGAGCCCAGTCTCCTAAACCAGAAAACCAATTTTGCGGGTTCAACCATGACACCCAACCAGTCAGCTCATTACCTACAGCAGCAAGAGTGAGATTGTGTCTCCTGCGAAATTCCCACTTCAGTTGGAGAATATCGTCCATCTTTTGGTCTATGACCTCGACCGGATCCTCGGTGCTATTCGTAATATATGTGCAACATTTCACGCCGTATTGTGTTGCCAGTGTGACACAATATCCGCCTGTCACTGCTGTGAGGTAATTGAGAACCATTCTATGCTGTACCAGTTCTGTTTTGTAAGCCTGAAGTTCTCTTCCAGTATACCTAAACGTGTCATCATACATTTCAGTGATATTATCTAACAAATTGGCGAGCGCAGAAATGTATTTATAATTCAGCACTCCTCTGGCGGTGCGGGTGAAATCTAACGCGATTAAGAATTGAATCCCGGTGGATTCACTTATCAGATCAGAGGCCGGATGCTCTGTCTTCTCTATCAGGTGCCTTTTAACAACGTGCTCGTAATGGGTGTGAGTATAAGGAGCTTGGGCACCACGGTGTATGTCTTTCATTTTGTCATGTGATACAGTCATTACTTCGGGCAGTACTTTTCCAATATAACACAATCCTTCAGAGTTTGGGGCAAGCCACTTGTACGCCTTTCTCCCGCATATGAAATATGCATCATCGGGGAGAACATAGGGGACGGAGTAGGACATAACCATATTACACACCTTCCATGTGAAATCTCCTAACCCTAATTCTTCCATCTGCTTAGTACACGTATCAGGTTGTATGATATGTGCACAGTATCCTGGTGATACCTCTCCAACTCTAGTAATCCTATTTCCTAAGGTATACCTATACCGGAAAGATTTTCCTCTACTGGCTATGTGGCGTACAAGCTCTGTATCTGTTGGCATTCTATCTGCTCTGTGTGAAAAGGTCATGGTTTGGTTACTCCATGATACTTCCCAATTTCCCAGCTTTCGGGGATTGGAGATGTTAAAACATAATAGGGACCTATCCACATGGTATTGGTGGAGCTTCAAACTAGGAGGGCTGGAGATATTAAACCTCCTGTCCACCGGTCTCCCACCCTTTAGCTCAAGTACCTCCCCTACCGTTAAAGGAAATGGTACTAGCCCTGATTTGCTATGACCTTGAGGTACTTGAGAGCATACCCAACAATCTGTTTGATTTAACACACTACCCACTAAAGAGTGATAGTCACTCAAGGGATGCCTGTTCATGTGGATATTAAAACTGGATTGGCATTTCTTTATGCACCCATCCTCAATGACATTGTTACAGAGCCGACAGATACAGTTTTCTTCAGCTAACAATCCTTAAAAGAAAAATGTTTACAAATAACATGGCTGTTAGATCGTTTCCGGTACTCGCCTTTGCTTGGTGATTGGGTTGTTATTGGAAATTTACACCTCTGTCTCAGTCATCGGGATCTTTCTGGATCCTTTCTCGACCTCTCTGGTACTCTCGCCGGAACAGACTGCTCTGGTCAACATCATGGTCAACAGGAAAATCCAGATCGCAGTCTCTTGGGGCAAGTCCATCTTACAGGAGGAGAAAAGAAGAAATTTGTAATGGGGGTACAGAAAATCAGTTTGAGGGGGAGAGAAACTTGTTACGATAATTAGTTCTCTCGTCTTGTTGTTCTTCTTGTTCTGCTGTCCTCTCAAAGGTGCTGTCTCTCAGTCTTCCAAACGAACATTCTGGTGATGCAATATTCCCTCTAAACCAGCGATCTTTCTGTAAGGAGCAAAAATCTTGCATTACCATTTGTCTAACTGATGGGTGACATACCATCTTTAAAACATGAAAGCATGAGTGAGAAGAGAGAGAAAACAACAACAGCAAAAAAAAAAACAAAGAGAGAGAACAATTTATGTGCATGTGTATATTACTTAAATCAACAATAGCCATCAATAGGAAAAGAGAGAGAAAAAAAAAAAAACATTTTTCAAACATTTCAAAACACTGTCAGATCATCAGGCTGTCATATCTACATGTCCAATGGTTTCCCTGCGCAGTCCCTCCCCCCAGCACTTCCATATTCCATTGTCTGTATCTGGCCAGAATACATTGATGCGGATAGGTCATGCTGGGGTTTGGTAGACTTCTGCAAAGACCAAGTATATATGCAATGTTTGAATCCTACCAATAACCGTCAGAGATGGGGAGAGAGAAAAAGAAACATTTCACAGATACATTTACAACGTTTCACTCGGTCATTCCTGTGTCTTCAGGGAATGACCTCCCAATTTATTAACTATAACCTCAGGCTTACCATCAGTCCTAATGATCACCTTTCCTGACTGCACATTATGGGTGTGGGCCAAAATTTTTTTCTATATGATCCCTGATTATAATTTTGTGTGTTATAACTTTGCTCATTTCTTGGTCTAGGGGGTCTGACTTTATGTGGGTTATTACAGTTGCTGGCATAATGCCCTTCTCTTCTACAATTATAACAAATCCTTGGTTTCCTCCAAGTGTCAATGACCTGAGGTCTTGGTTGATTTGATGCCTCCTCAAACGCTCGGATGCTCATCGCCATCAACCGTTCTCCCTGCGCTTCCCTGGTTCTTTGGATATTGCGGTCATGCTCGATAGCGGACTCTCTTAATGCAGCGACCGAGATACCTCTCCAGTGAGGTATGGAGGTTTGTACCCTGATTTTTAGTGTGTCTTTTAAGTTGTTCATTAATACAGACACAGCTACCTCTCTGTGGTGTACATTAGTGTCAATGTCATCTATACCCGTGTACCTAGCCATATCCTGCAGAGCCCGGTGAAAATACTCTGATGCGGATTCACCTTCTTTTTGTTTTATTGTAAAGATTTTATTCCACTTTACTACTGTAGGGAAATATTCTTCCAACTGCAGATTAATTCTTTTTACATTATCTTGGTTATACTCATCTGTTAGTGGCACTTCCTCATCTAGTTTACAATCAGCGATAAATTTCAATGAATCAACATCGGGGGGTAAACATGTCCTCAAAACTGTCCTCCAATCTTTGTTATTTGGCTCTGCAGTGTTTCCTAGCACTCTAATGTATTTCTGACAAGCAACTAAGTCTTTCCTGGGATCAGGAAATTCAGACAGAATTGTTCTTAATTCTGTCCGGGAAAAGGGGCAGTACATGGCGATGTTCTTGACGGGAGTGACTCCTGAAGAGTCAGTTTTCCCATTTGGTACTGCAATTACCCTGACAGGATTAAGTCCAGTAACGTCATTCTGAATTGATTCTACGATATAAGGTACATTTGTTTGTGCGTGATGTATAATACCATACGTACCTGTGGACACGACCTCACCTGACCCGCCGTTAGGGGGTTTGATTACAGTCTTTACCGATTTGGTCGCGTCCACCTGGATGTCTTGTGTGATGGCTTCTGGAAAAGGCTCCGACATTGTGCTGGGCTCACTTTCTTGTTGTTGTTCCTGAGGAAAGTTTAACATGGGGTGCGACTTGCATGGGTTAATAGTTGTACATTCAACAGCATTACAATTATCATTGTTACATTTATTACACTTATTCTTATCATCTATACTACAGTTGCTAAGAGCGTTTTTATTGTTCACCCTTGTGCTTTTCTCCGCAACCACAATCCTCTCCATTGCCATGTCTCTCCTCTCAAGATGAAAGTTAGGTGTGTAAGTTACATTTCTTTGCATTTCACTTTCCTGTTGCCATAACTGCAAACAATCATAATGTTTAACTCGTTGTTTCCAGAATTTTATGAGACAGATCCTCCGCCTTAAATTATGCAACACCTCTGTGTCAAAACTACCTATCCCGGGAAATGGTGCCTTATCCCCCGCAGTCATTCGTGTCCATTCATCACAAAAGGTCTCAGTGTGGGGACCATATTTCCCCCACATTACTAACCGAGCAGACCCTCGGGGTCTGCAAGCCTCTGGAGTCTGAATCCTGACTGCTGAACGTCTCTGTGTTGTGCACTTGGCTGCCATTGTGGACCTTACACAGGAAAACTTCCTAAAATGCACCAAACACAGAAATTTACGTTGGAAATCCTTAAAGCTCTTCCACTGAACTTCTTCTGCTCCGAGTATCTCCGGTCCGCCTTCTAGCAGACACGTGTAGCCGTTGCAGGCCCTATCTCTAGAGATTTTCCTGAGAAAATTCCCTTCCTTTTTCTTTACACAAATCACGCTTGCATGTGCTCCCTACAACACGTATGAGGGCAAGATTTACGCATGGATATACGACCTCATATCACGTTGCGTTATTGGTCACACATACAACCGTGCGGTCCAATCGTACCACTTATAGACACTTGTTGCCCATAAATGGTAGGATCATTGGAGTCTCCCTACTGTGCTCCAAAACAGCCAGAGCGTAATACAACGAAAACTTTATCACACTCTGTTGCACGTTTTCACTCAGACCGTGCTCATCACGTTCCACCAAAGATCACACAGATCACAAAGTCCACAAAGCGGAATTCAACACCGTTTTATCACATAGATCACAAAGTCCACAAAGCGGGATTCAATACACTCATACCGTTTTCAACCCACTATCATTCTTATAGTTTTCTGATCAGAAAAATCATTTCCCGTAGTCTGATAGCTCTCCCCAGAGGCATTACAGTAAAGTAAGGTATTTAAACTAAGTTTTGGAAAAACTGAAATCAATTTGTGCTATTTATCGCCTTGCGTTATTTACCGCGTTGCGCTATTTATCGCCTTCTAAAAATAACACTTGTGGTTTGAGTTACGTGGGCGTACCCGTACGCTCCGTTGCGTAATATACGCTGCGTGCGTCGGCCCTTGGATTGCGTACACAAGTCTCAGTCTTTTGTTAGAGACACGTGTACGCAAAGCAAAGATCCACCGTAACACAACTTATACGTTTATCAATGTAGATAATCCTCGATCATCTACCGCGCACCACACTGACCTCCTTGTCTCTCGGGCACAGCTGTGTTTGTCTATACTTTAACTATATTACCTTTACTCAAACTATTGAAATAGCGGCAAATCTCTCTCAGCACGTTTATCAATTATAAAAAGGCAAACAGAAGAGTGATATACGAAAATACACAAATGAAAAAGAAATGCAGATATATATGTGCGTGCGTGTGTACGCAAGACAGAAAAATAAACAGTTTTAAAAGAGACTATCGTTTTGTTCTTACCTCCGGTCCCGGATTCCTTCAGCACCCTTTACTAAGAGAAGCAGACGCTTATCCCGACAGCACTACGAGGAATATAACCTCCCGCCCTTTGCTGATGGATAATGTCTGCTGTATCTACCTAGTGCAGATATGTGAAGGACGGGCGAGCCGCCAATTGATAAAGCTGAATATTTATCGTATATAAAAACCCTTTGTGAGGTCTAAGAACACTGTACGCTATTTACGTATAAAGTACCGTAAGGGTACGCTCGTTGCGTAACAATCGCTTAGCCGTAGTCGAGACGCTCAAGCGTCACGTTCGCTCACGGCCAAGAGATCACAGGCAGGCACGCTATTGGCTGCTGACTAACGTAATGGTTCACTATAGCGTAACGGACGCTGTATCGGGAGCGGGCTGCTCGAGCGATACAGACGCTCACGAGAATACGCTGTTGGTATCGGGCACACTTATAGGGGAGCGACTACCGTAATGCTACGCTATCAGCGTAGCGGACGCTCAAGACCACGAGGAGATCACGAGCGGCGCTGACGCTCACCATGTTAAACCTTTATATCTAAACCAGAAACAATGTAATATGCTGTAAAACCTTAGTGTAGAGATAGGGTGTAGATGCAACCTAGTGTAACCTTATTAACTTAAAAGCTGTTTGAGCGTCACCGACGCTCTGAGAATACTAGACACTATAAGAAATACACAGATACCTGGGCTTAGGGTCCAACGCCTAAGATATATATATTTTGAATGATATACTTGCAAAAGAATTAATACAAATACAAATCATACACTACAATATAACATAGACTACCTAACCAGATAACTACACAGGAAATACAATACAATTACTACCTAAGGGAAAATAAGAGAGAAAGAGAAGAGAGAGAGAAATGGCTCATAATAACAAGAAGATCAATATGGTTGCGGAGAAACACTTACGCACAAGGGGAAACGATCGCATGCGCCTCGATATCCAGCTCCCGATTATCAGCAATGAGAACCGTTGAAGAGAGTGAACTGGATATGGTCGGCCTGCCTATTTATGCCCCACACACAATACAATTCAATGGTCCCTACAATCTCATTGTTCATTGGACACAGGAATTCGGCTTCGCATTATAACAAAAGGTCATAGGTTGATTCATACAGGTGGGTTGTGACTGCTTCCAACTGTTCAGGTGGGTGGGATACTGAGTTTCCCGCCGCATGACTAAATAAGAACAAATAATAGTAAATGGACATAAACTTCTTATGTCCATAACTATTCGCATGAGCGATTAATCCGCTCCAAACCAACACCGGAATATTGCTATTTAAATACTCTTCCGATGGGTACCAAACACCACTGTATGACCCCTGTTTGACCCTTCGTACAATACAAAGAGGGATCTCTCTGTTCAGGAACATGCTATATTAACTAAACTTTCAGAATCTATCAAAGGGACCATGATCTACAAAATACATTATTACTGAAAATATGTAACGATTGAGTCGCACGCTACGATCACATAAACTCTACCGTAAATACGCATACCGTGCGCCTGCGGGTGCCCGCGACTGTGAGTATGCGCACGCACGGGAGAGCGCACGCATGCGCAGCGCGGACCAGAATGAGGTGCAAATATGGCAGTGTGTATAGAGATATTTTTCTGACTTTGACACACCCTACGATCGCCGGAGCGAAGAAAAAGCCGTGAGTAAAAATACTATCTTCATTGTAAAATTACTTGGCGCAGTCGCAGTGCGATTATTGCGCATGCGTACTAAGCGGAATTTTACTGCGATGCAATGAAAATTACCGAGCGAACGACTCGGAATGAGGGCCATAGATCATGAGCTTCTTGGAGCAGGACCCTCTCCCCTCCTGTTCTCACAGCCCTCTTTTCTCACACTTCAATTACAGCTCTCTCCTACTCAGTGACTGTCCATACCTGCATCTCCTCTCACTCGTTACGGATTATCTCTAACAAAGGCTACCCTCCCCTAGTAGTACTCGATTACTTCTTGCTTCCTGACATCTCAGCTGTATTGTGTACTGAGAATTGTGGTGCTACTTACCTGTGCTCTGTTTTAGCTTTTCAGTTACTGTAATGTTAAGTTCTGTGTACCCTGTATTGGGGGTAATTCCAAGTTGATCGCAGCAGGAAATTTTTTAGCAGTTGGGCAAAACCATGTGCACTGCAGGGGGGGGGCAGATATAACATGTGCAGAGAGAGTTAGATTTGGGTGGGTTATTTTATTTCTGTGCAGGGTAAATACTGGCTGCTTTATTTTTACACTGCAATTAGATTGCAGATTGAACACACCCCACCCAAATCTAATTCTTGCTGAATCGCGTCATCATAGCCACGCCCCCTGCAGTGTAATGCCGGTGATCGCGGCATTACAGAGCGGGGGCGTGGCTTAAAAAAGCCATCATCATGACCCCACCCTTGCTCCGCCCCCACCCCGCCCTTTCTCCGCCCCATCCCGCCGCCGGCCCACCCCCTCCACGACGTCACAGCCTCCCCTGCCCGCCGTCTGAGCTGACCTGGCTGCTCTCTCCCGCAGAGAGCAGCCAAAATGTAGGTAAGTCTGCCCTGCAGTGCACATGGTTTTGCCCAACTGCTAACAAAGTGTCTGCTGCGATCAACTCAGAATTACCCCCTTTGTTCTAATGTCAGCCATGTGTACAGCGCTGTGAAACACTTGTGGCGCCTTATAAATAAAATTCAATAATAAATATTTTACAATAGAAATATATAATTGTAAACGTCTCATTGTATATAAGACAATGCAAAAATAAATCTAATTTTGTTGGTTTGATCCCAAACATGGGGCTGGTACTGAGTTCTCCAACGTCGACATGTGCCATTCAATGCACAAGCACAGAAGAAGTATCACTACACTACTACTACTCCCCTGCATCTACCAATGGGACAGGTATTTATTTATTGCCAGTTATTTATATAGCGCACACATATGCCGCAGCACTTTACAGAGAACATTTGGCCATTCACATCAGTCCCTGCCCCCAGTGGAGCCTACAATCTATATTCCCTACCACATGTACACGCACACACATTCATGCTAGGGTTCATTTTGTTGGAAGCCAATTAACCTACCTGTATATTTTTGGACTGTGGGAGGAAACCGGAATACCCGGAAGAAATCCAAACAAGTACGGGGAGAATATACAAACTCCACACAGTTAGGGCAGGGTTGCCTACCCTCCCGCATTTAGCGGGAGGCTCCCGATTTTTAAGTAAGCCTCCCGCTGCCCCGCTTACCTTGCCTGCCCTCCCGGTTTTTAAAGCAGCTCCTTGTAAACCCGGACAGCGCATGCGCGAGTCCGGAAATGCGGGGGGCGGAGCTTGCGCTGAAGAGGTCACAGCTGGCGGCCACCGCGGGGTTGTGGGTAGCGGTGTCCGTCCTGCTGTGCACACTGAGCCGGACAGCCTGAGCGGATGCAGGAGAGTAATTAGCAGAGCAGCTGGTCTACTGACAGCCAGTGCTCTGCTTCACTGCCAGCAGGTGGGTGCTGTGTGTACTGAGGTTTATGGGGAAGGGGGGGATGTTTGGACTCTGTATAATACAATGTTATATGGTACTTTGTGTAATATGGGGGGGCTGTGTATAATGTAAAGTGGTATTTGGATGTAATATGGGGTGGGGGCTGTGTGTGCTGTGCATAATGTAATATGGTAGTGGGTGTAATATGGGGGAGGGGGGCTGTGTGAAACTTAATGTGTTACTGGGTGTAATGTTGGGGGGCAACATTACACCCAGTATCCCCCCCCAGCATTACACCCAGCATCCCCCCCCCCTCCCCGCCTCGGTTTTCAGTGTCCCACTGTGAAAAATCTGGACGGTGCATGCTGCAGGTGGGGCCTGTATAGGATACTTCATGACGGATGCGCTATTTCGCCCGGGATGGATGCGCGCCGGGAGAGAGGGTCAATCCGGATCCTGCAAGTGTGCTGTATCCTAAATTCCATCCTCAGTGCAGGGAGCTGCTGGTGAGGGAAGGGCTGGTGTATTCGTCATTTATCCCAGGTACTTAGCGCCACCTTCCCCATCACCTTCCCTCCCTGCAGCCAGTGCCTGAGCAGAACAGTGGCAGCTGGCATTGCTGCTGGGCAGCTCTTTCCTGTGTCAATATGTACCCTGGTCCAACTGCTGCTTTGTTACCCACTCTGATGTTATACAGCAGCGGGCATTCTACAATCCACAAAATACAGAAGGGATGTAGTCATGTGACCGACGGTCACATAACTTCCCCCTACATCCTGCCCCCTCATAATCCCAACACCCATAGAGTGGGAATAGAACCCGTGGCAGGATGCAGGCATCTGACCGCTGGTCATGCATACCACACCCGAAATAGAATAATGATCCCCATTTTCATATAATCAAATCTTCCAGCACCCCCCCCCCCCCCCCTCCCTCAGGCTTACCTACCCTTCTGCTGCTCACGTTTTTTTTATTGAGCCTCCCGCTGCCTTGCAAACCTTCCTAGCCCTCCTGGTTTTTCAGTGTCCCTCCATAAAAATCCAGACTGCGCATGCGCGAGTCTGTAAATGCCGGGGCCTGCATGGGTTGTGGGTAGCAGTGGCCATCTCGCAGTGCATACTCAGAGAGTCTGAGTGGAGACTAGTGTGCTCAGTGCTGGCAGTGGCAGCAGCAGAGGCGGCAGCGACAGTGGTGGCATCTTCTCCCCCCACAGTGGCCTGTTAAAACGTAAGGGAATTTAATAAACTAGACAGCGTCAAGGTAACCATGGTGTCTGGATTGGACAGGAGAAAGGGAAGAAACTGGGTGCTGAATGTCACAGACAATAACTGCGCTCTGAAAGTGCACTCACTGACAGACATCTATAGCTGTCAGTGAGTGCTCTCTCTGGTGGTAGGTAATGTCTGTGACACTCAGCACCAGTTTCTTCCCTTTCTCCTGTCAGCATTTAGGTCTTGAGTTTGTGTAAATGGAACCAATCTCACAGTGGCCTCACTTAGAATAAAAATAAATGTTATTTGTACAGTTGTATATGCAAGTTCTCATTTGGGAGCAAAGGTGTCCAAGGTGATTTTTAAATTAAAGTGATCTCACACTGCCAATAAACCAGCAGCTCAGCTGCAGGCCACACCCCTGAGTGGCAATATATATGCCCATAGGTGGAGCTAGACACGCCCTTTGGGTTGGAATATGACACGCCCCTTCAGCATTGCACGGCGTATTCTGCTAACACTTGCAATCTCCCTGAAGCTAGTTTTCAAAAGTAGGCAAGTATGAGTTAGGGCCATGGTGGGAATCGAACCCATGACCTCAGTGCTGTGAGGCAGTAATACTAACCATTACACCATCCGTAAGATGGCACTCACCCTACCTGCGCTGGAATAAAAATCTCATTTTGCCCAGGTAGCCTGGCAAACAACCTCAAAAACATGGCGTCCTCTTCTTGCCACGCTTGCTGTTTTGCACAGTCCTTGTCCCTATTTAAAACCCTGTCGTTGTTACAACTGGGGTGGAATGAATTGCTGTGACTGGCAGATGATGGTAAAAAGCGTTTTGTGCAATGATCCATAATAACCTATTGATCTGTCATAACATGGCATTTATATGCTCATTTAAATAACTCTCCCTCTTCACCAAGCATTGTCTGTTACCCAATTAAAGTTGATGGATAGAGAAGGATAAATAGAATATTTCCAGAGCTGGATGCTACAGAGTCCGATAAGCTGTATGATTAGCGGGAAAGCAATCATGTGTTGTCCTGTTTAGCAGTAAATGCCGCCTCCCCTTTTCATTTTAAACCTCCTGCCAAAATCTGTCAAACACAGTAAGCACAACAGAAGGTGCACAACCCCCCTAATGCACGTTTGCCATAGTTTCAGTGTTTTCAGTCTATTAAACTCCTTGGAGAGTCTAGAGACACCATATTTTACTGTCTTCGGCTCATCGACTGCATTCGGTGCTCTCAGGCCCTGCGACATTTTTTTTGTTAAGAAATGACTTTTCACTTGATTAATTTAGGTCCCTGAGGTCTGTTCTGTACCAGCACAATCTGATATTTTGACATTCATGCTGGCAGAAAATTGGAGAGTGTTTTCATGGTTCCAGCAAATGTTTAGTGATAGGTGCAGTATATATTATTAGAGCTATGTCTATTTATAGTCCGGACAACTTGAAATGTGTGAAATTCATACTTTTTTTGTTAGCTCCCCACAACAATAGATGACTAATTAGCAGGAATATTATTCCGCATTTATAATCAGACACAGTTTAATTTTCACGGGGCAGACCATAAATATTGTCAATGAGAGCAGAATAATTCAAGTGATGCAAAGACAAATGTTAAAAATGTATTATATAAACATACAGTATATGTAAAGTCAGTTACATATCTATCAGGGGCGCAAGGTGTACCCTTCACATGGGCCCATGGATACAAGCAGGGATGTTTCTAGGTGCGGTGGACATGGTGAGTGTGGATTGGCCCCCAGGAGTTGCAGGATCTGGGTGGCTGTGGGAGAGAGTCGGGAGTCGGGGACTGATGCATGGTTCTAAAGACGGGGCAGCTGGAGGAGGTATTTGAGAGGCTCAGCTGCAGGCCAGGGACAGTAGGCGTCCGTGTATGTGTGTGTTTGTGAATGTACATGTGTGTGTGTGTGAATGTACATGTGTGTGTGTTCGTGTGTATTGTCGAAGTCAAAAATATTACATAAAGAGAACATACAAACTACACACATTATGAGTCGCTGTACTTGCAAATACGCGCAGCGAGCACAACCATATATGGTAACACACCCATTTACACGGACATGCCACAGAGATGGATTCGACACTTATTTCATACAGTACATAACTATAATAATATCAAGCGCCAGACATCATGATGATTTAAAATTATAGATAATGAAGTAATGTCATGTATGTGTATTATTTGAACGAAACCAGATAGACCGGTCATGTTTACTATTGAAGCAACCAGATTGATGTGTAGATTCATTTGATGCTTGTTGTGAAGTTGTGGTACATTGCAGCGGATAGTTATGATTACATGTATGAAAGCTAAAAATCACTCCTATTAGGACAGTGGACAGGAAGCTCATGCCAGCCCCTTTGGATTAGAGATGAGCGCCTGAAATTTTTCGGGTTTTGGTTTTGGGTTCGGTTCCGCGGCCGTGTTTTGGGTTCGAACGCGTTTTGGCAAAACCTCACCGAATTTTTTTTGTCGGATTCGGGTGTGTTTTGGATTCGGGTGTTTTTTTCAAAAAACACTAAAAAACAGCTTAAATCATAGAATTTGGGGGTCATTTTGATCCCAAAGTATTATTAACCTCAAAAACCATAATTTACACTCATTTTCAGTCTATTCTGAATACCTCACACCTCACAATATTATTTTTAGTCCTAAAATTTGCACCGAGGTCGCTGTGTGAGTAAGATAAGCGACCCTAGTGGCCGACACAAACACCGGGCCCATCTAGGAGTGGCACTGCAGTGTCACGCAGGATGTCCCTTCCAAAAAACCCTCCCCAAACAGCACATGACGCAAAGAAAAAAAGAGGCGCAATGAGGTAGCTGTGTGAGTAAGATTAGCGACCCTAGTGGCCGACACAAACACCGGGCCCATCTAGGAGTGGCACTGCAGTGTCACGCAGGATGGCCCTTCCAAAAAACCCTCCCCAAACAGCACATGACGCAAAGAAAAAAATAGGCGCAATGAGGTAGCTGTGTGAGTAAGATTAGCGACCCTAGTGGCCGACACAAACACCGGGCCCATCTAGGAGTGGCACTGCAGTGTCACGCAGGATGTCCCTTCCAAAAAACCCTCCCCAAACAGCACATGACGCAAAGAAAAAAAGAGGCGCAATGAGGTAGCTGTGTGAGTAAGATTAGCGACCCTAGTGGCCGACACAAACACCGGGCCCATCTAGGAGTGGCACTGCAGTGTCACGCAGGATGTCCCTTCCAAAAAACCCTCCCCAAACAGCACATGACGCAAAGAAAAAAAGAGGCGCAATGAGGTAGCTGACTGTGTGAGTAAGATTAGCGACCCTAGTGGCCGACACAAACACCGGGCCCATTTAGGAGTGGCACTGCAGTGTCACGCAGGATGTCCCTTCCAAAAAACCCTCCCCAATCAGCACATGATGCAAAGAAAAAGAAAAGAAAAAAGAGGTGCAAGATGGAATTGTCCTTTGGCCCTCCCACCCACCCTTATGTTGTATAAACAAAACAGGACATGCACACTTTAACCAACCCATCATTTCAGTGACAGGGTCTGCCACACGACTGTGACTGATATGACGGGTTGGTTTGGACCCCCCCCCAAAAAGAAGCAATTAATCTCTCCTTGCACAAACTGGCTCTACAGAGGCAAGATGTCCACCTCATCATCACCCTCCGATATATCACCGTGTACATCCCCCTCCTCACAGATTATCTTCACGTCCAGTGTTGGGAAGGTCAGGCATCGCAACCGACACAATTGGACTCTCCTTGTGGATTTGGGATTTCGAAGAATGCACAGTTCTTTGCTGTGCTGCTTTTGCCAGCTTGAGTCTTTTCATTTTTCTAGCGAGAGGCTGAGTGCTTCCATCCTCATGTGAAGCTGAACCACTAGCCATGAACATAGGCCAGGGCCTCAGCCGTTCCTTGCCACTCCGTGTCGTAAATGGCATATTCGCAAGTTTACGCTTCTCCTCCGACAATTTTATTTTAGGTTTTGGAGTCCTTTTTTTTCTGATATTTGGTGTTTTGGATTTGACATGCTCTGTACTATGACATTGGACATCGGCCTTGGCAGACGACGTTTCTGGCATTTCATCGTCTCGGCCATGACTAGTGGCAGCAGCTTCAGCACGAGGTGGAAGTGGATCTTGATCTTTCCCTAATTTTGGAACCTCAACATTTTTGTTCTCCATATTTTAATAGGCACAACTAAAAGGCACCTCAGGTAAACAATGGAGATGGATACTAGTATACAATTATGGACTGCCTGCCGAGTGCAGACACAGAGGTAGCCACAGCCGTGAACTACCGTACTGTACTGTGTCTGCTGCTAATATAGACTGGTTGATAAAGAGATGTCTATGTAACTATGTATGTATAAAGAAGAAAGAAAAAAAAACCACGGTTAGGTGGTATACAATTATGGACGGACTGCCTGCCGAGTGCAGACACAGAGGTAGCCACAGCCGTGAACTACCGTACTGTACTGTGTCTGCTGCTAATATAGACTGGTTGATAAAGAGATGTCTATGTAACTATGTATGTATAAAGAAGAAAGAAAAAAAAACCACGGTTAGGTGGTATACAATTAAGGACGGACTGCCTGCCGAGTGCAGACACAGAGGTAGCCACAGCCGTGAACTACCGTACTGTACTGTGTCTGCTGCTAATATAGACTGGTTGATAAAGAGATGTCTATGTAACTATGTATGTATAAAGAAGAAAGAAAAAAAAACCACGGTTAGGTGGTATACAATTATGGACGGACTGCCTGCCGAGTGCAGACACAGAGGTAGCCACAGCCGTGAACTACCGTACTGTACTGTGTCTGCTGCTAATATAGACTGGTTGATAAAGAGATGTCGTAGTAGTATGTATGTATAAAGAAGAAAAAAAAACCACGGTTAGGTGGTATACAATTATGGACGGACTGCCTGCCGAGTGCAGACACAGAGGTAGCCACAGCCGTGAACTACCGTACTGTGTCTGCTGCGACTGGATGATAAATGATATAAAAAATATATATATATCACTACTGCAGCCGGACAGGTATATATTATATATTATATAATGACGGACCTGCTGGACACTGTCTGTCAGCAGAATGAGTTTTATTTTTATAGAATAAAAAAAAAAACAACACACAAGTGAAGTCACACGACGAGTGTTTAACTTTTTCAGGCAATCACAATATAAGTATACTACTAACTATACTGGTGGTCAGTGTGGTCAGGTCACTGGTCAGTCACACTGGCAGTGGCACTCCTGCAGCAAAAGTGTGCACTGTTTAATTTTAATATAATATTATGTACTCCTGGCTCCTGCTATAACCTATAACTGGCACTGCAGTGCTCCCCAGTCTCCCCCACAATTATAAGCTGTGTGAGCTGAGCAGTCAGACAGATATATAATATATATAGATGATGCAGCACACTGGGCTGAGCCTGAGCAGTGCACACAGATATGGTATGTGACTGAGTCACTGTGTGTATCGCTTTTTTCAGGCAGAGAACGGATATATTAAATAAACTGCACTGTCTGGTGGTCACTCACTATATAATATTATGTACTCCTGGCTCCTGCTATAACCTATAACTGGCACTGCAGTGCTCCCCAGTCTCCCCCACAATTATAAGCTGTGTGAGCTGAGCAGTCAGACAGATATATAATATATATAGATGATGCAGCACACTGGGCTGAGCCTGAGCAGTGCACACAGATATGGTATGTGACTGAGTCACTGTGTGTATCGCTTTTTTCAGGCAGAGAACGGATATATTAAATAAACTGCACTGTCTGGTGGTCACTCACTAGTAAACTCTCTGCACTCTCTACACTTCTACAGTACTCCTCCTAGTCCTAAGCTCCAGTAAATCTCTCTCTCTTATAATCTAAATGGAGAGGACGCCAGCCACGTCCTCTCCCTATCAATCTCAATGCACGTGTGAAAATGGCGGCGACGCGCGGCTCCTTATATAGAATCCGAGTCTCGCGAGAATCCGACAGCGTCATGATGACGTTCGGGCGCGCTCGGGTTAACCGAGCAAGGCGGGAAGATCCGAGTCGCTCGGACCCGTGAAAAAAAACATGAAGTTCGGGCGGGTTCGGATTCAGAGAAACCGAACCCGCTCATCTCTACGTTTGGATGTCTTCAAGGCTGAACCTGATTAGCACATACAAAGGGACTGGTGACTCATCGTGAACCCCTCCCCCAGAAACTAGATAACACATTGATCACACAGGAGCTCAGTTGCTTTTTGGTCTCAGAGGATGATGGACTTGCTGGCAGATCTGTTCCTGTATTTATTTACAGAGAGAGAGAGAGAGAGACATAAGATGCATTGGAGGGAATGGTAATTGTATCGCTGGCCTGTAACTGTATGTAACTGGATGTATGTAACTGTATGTATTAACTGCTTACTGTATGAGTTGTAACTATAGGTATACTGTACATTGTAATATATATTGAATCCATATCCTTTTAATAACAAATATATACATCAATGAGCTTTGGAACTCAGATAATGTGTGGGTGTATTGTTTTCTCTTATGGGATGCAGTGTTTTGCGATGTATAGCGCACATTCATGGGATATGGTAATAAGAGGTGCAGGCATTTACAATATATATTAGCGCGGGCATTTTAAATATTTGTGAGAAATCAATTTGGCATTCACAGTATGTACATGTTTACGGGATGCAAATGTACAGAGGTATCACCTATAGACATGTTGCACAGATAGGATATAGAATATGTGCTGTGTAGCGAATGCTGTCCCTTCCCTGACCCACATACTGAGCTGGGTGTATAATGTACCATGACGTGCATCTGGTCAGGGGCCACTCTGGTGATAGTCACCCAGTGTATATTGGACAGATGTGTGTGATTGCATTTCCATTTGTAGTGTAAAAGACAACAGAGATGTGCAACACAGGGACTGGCAATGGGACTGGCAATGGATGGGCATCCTGCAGCCACAAGTGATTGCGTGCAGGGCCGTTTCTAGGGCACTGGACACAGAGATCCTGTAGCAGCAGATCAGTACTTTTATTCCTGTCGTGGCCAATGTCTTGGGGTGCAAGGTGTAAAACTGGGAAGTAAGGTAGTCTTCCAGCATTGCCACGCCCCCTGCAGTGAGGCCACACCCCTTCTGCTGAGTGCAAATGTATCTCGGTATGCTAGATTTTCAAAATATGGTAGTGTGTGGGGGAAGCATTTTTACTGTTCCCAGTGCACTGGGAGCCATATTGTCTAGAATCGGCACTGGGTCCAAGGGGACCCTGCACTGCACACCCTGCACCTAGTACTGACCACTGTGCCTCCAGTGCGGTGTACCTGCTGGTATTTGCTTTCTTTTGCAAATGCGCCAACTTTCACTATTTATGACAGGAGAAGGATAGAGTGCCGGCACATTGCACGTTTGCAGTATGGTCCATTTTCAGTAATAATTACAGTGCCTAAACAAGGGGAACTTAGCAAAGCATCGGTCGGCAGCTATGACCAACAGCAATCTTCATTTCTGACATGCCTGCAAAGTGTGTCTTCAGTATGAACATTTGCAGTGGCAAAGCTACCCAGGAGCTGCCCAGTGGAGGGGGAGCAGTGGTTTTACAGGGGGCATGTCCCATGCACTGTGCACAGTAAGATGCTGTGCCTAGATGCCCCCTATGTAAACAGTAAACACAGTAGCCGGATGCTGCATTTAGATCACATCTCTGTTGCACACAAGGGATACGTTTAGCATCCCAGCTGTTGGGATGCTGGCAGTCATATGACCAATGCCGGAATCCCAACACCATTGAGGAAACCGGCGCCGAATTACAGACTGAGTATCGGGGTGGGGGAGAGTTAGGGATGCCGGACTCCTGCGCACCCACCCAAAAGGGGTGTGGCTGCCGCAAAGGGGGCGTGGCTTTGCAGTAATGCCACAATTGTTTTCCAGCACTGTGGGGGCATGGCTAACGTTCTGTCAGCTGCTGGCTTGCCCCCAGTCCCTCTTGTCTCTATGAAAAGACTCTGTGTGCGCATGCGCACAGCGTCTATTCACCTCTGCTCTACAGCAGAGCAGCGAGTGACAAGAAGTCTCCCAACTCCCCCCCTCCCCTCACCGCCGGACGCTGCGGCTTGCAGGTGGGACAGTGAGACAGTCCCCAAAAAAACGGGACTGTCCCGCGAAAATTGGGACAGTTGGGAGGTATGCTGTTGTCTATGCTTCTGTTTAAAATTGCTACCCCAGAAATACCTTCTGAAGATATTTCTGTGATCCGCATTAGCAGTTTGCTGACTGTGTTTTTTATGCAAAGTCTAGTGGGAGAGGACATCCTGCTGTACCATCACAGAAGGTCTATATGCAATACGCCAAATTCATATCAGTCATTATGGATGGGGCATTGCAAATGTGTGCAGGGGTGCCAAGATTCTAGGGACAGGCAAGGTCCCAGGCTACCAGGGATGGGGGAGCCACGCTCCATGTAGGTTTAGCCAAACACTGTCCAACAGTGCAAGTTCTACATATTCATAATATGGCCATGACCAGACCATGTGACCATGCCCCAGTCATGTCCCCCTCTAAGTACCAGGGCTTAATATTTTTCTTGGCATCTCACCATGTGTATGATGAGTGCAGAAAGGGAGGTATAAAGTGAGAGGAGCCCAACTAGTAGGAGAAGAGTTTAAAGCAGTGGGAAAAAAATAATTATAAAGGGGATGGTCCTTACGTGTTAGTAGGTTGGTAAGTGCACTGACCTTTTCAAGGGAGATGTATCACCTGGGGCCGTAACTGTGTGTGTGTGTGTGTGTGTGTGTGTGTGTGTGTGTGTGTGTGTGCGGTGCTGCTCAGTGGCCTCACAAGCGGTGTGCGGCCCAGACCCGGATGTCACCCGCCGAGTGGTGACACCAAAGTGCCGGCTCCTGGTCAGTGACAAGAACCGGATGCTGCACTGTAACATTACATGCAGCAATCCAGCTCCTGTCACTCTGTAGAAGCCGGCACTGCAGACACGACAGTCTCCAGGGGCAGACCGCAACTCCCAGACCCTCGGAGCTAAGAACACTGGGAGGGTCATGGTTAAGCATGTGCCCCTGCATTGCACATGCTTAACCATGCCCCATCCCTCAAATCCATGCCCCATCCTGCAAAGCCACGCTAGCTTTGCGGCTGCCGCCACACCAGATGTATTCAAGAACAGCACCCTGAAGCCGGGATCTCTGCTGCCACCTGGAACATCATGAGGACACTCTGGGCAATGCCGCAGTTACTGGCGTCTGCGGCCACACCCCATTTGTGACATCACCAGTCCAACTGACGGTGTTCCTGCCTCCTTTGTGATGCCATTGGTCAGGGGGTGGGGTGTGGCCGGCAGGAGGGCGCAACACAGTCGTGTTACAACACTGTATATCAAACCTTCTAAAGAATGGAGAAGTAGATACAGTAAATTCATTAGATATCCATAGCAACAAATCAGCTTATATCTATTATTTTATAGACTGTACTTAAAAAATTCTAGAAGCTGTATAGGCAACTTTTCCACCCTTTAGAAGGTTTGATACATTTCCCTCTTTGTGAGCAGTTCCAAGGACCAGGAACATAGCCAGATTAATCACTTAACTGCCGAAAACCGCTCCGAAATTGTCGTTTGTTTTTTTTATGAATGAATTAGGTGAAGAACATGAATTTAACCCTATCCCAAATGATTTTAGTTAAAAAAAAGGAAAACATTTTTTTTAAACATATATATATATATTTTCTCAAACATCGATCAGAACATCGCGACCATCGGAACATCGGGAACATTGCGACCATCGCGGCTTTCATTTTGAAAGCCGGGACAGCCTGCAGGTATACAGGGGGGGACGGACTGGGGGTGGCTTGGGAGGGTTCATTTACACTCCCCAGCGGCTGCTAATGTCTGCCGATCAGCAGTGATCGGCAACACGGCAGACACAGGAGGAGAGTGCAGGGAGGCAGAGGGACCTTCCGGTCCCTCTGACAGCAGCAGCGGAGGGAAGTTTATCTTCCAAGCCGCTGCTAACACTCTCTATCTGACTGGTCACATTCTGTGCGACCGGGTCAGATAGAGCACTTGCAGGCATGGTCGCATCTGATGCGACCATGCCAGACAAGTGGTTAAGGGGGGGTTGCAAGGCATACTGTATGCCGGGCCCTCCTGTGTCAGGGACACAAAGCACAAAGCACAAAGGGCCAAAGCACACTGATATTACTAGCTTCCCCTCTTAATGCGAGAGCCAGAATGCGGGCAGGACAGTGTGCAGTGCAGGCAGAGACACAGGAATATCATGTTTCATGAGCTACCAATGGAGCTTTCTGACCAGAGGAGAGATAGGAGGGTGGAGAGAGCTGTAAGTGACACAGGGATCCCAGCTTCTCCTCCTCCCTGCCTGGGTGTCTGAGTCCTGTGCATCTAAACCATTTGGGTCTAGAGATAGAGACACACACACAGAGTCCTCCTGAGTCCTGTCCCAGTGTGTAAGTAGTACAGAGGCTGATGCTATTCTTGCATGTGACAAGATAAATTATTTTATTTTTCTATGTGTATTTTAAGGTTGTTTAAGTTGTCTTTGTTCTACTACAAGAAATGTGTATAAACTAGTTGTCTTTTAATTAGGTGGAGCTATTAACAGTACCCAGGCATTACTAAACTATTAACCATTAGTTTAAAACTAACCTACACCATTGATTTATATTTAATATACACAATCTATACCTCCCACCATGAGCAATTCCAGGAGGAACAAAATGCTTTCTACCTGGACTGCCTTCTTAATTTATGATTGCCATCACCTGTGTTGAAATACCTTTCTTATAAATTAAATAGTTCAACACAGGTGACGCCAATCATTTATTAAGAGGGAAGTCCAGGTAGAGAGCATTTTTTCACTCCTGAAATAGGACATGTTTGGAGGTATGCACAATCTAATATACATCCCCCACCTTCCACCGGGGCACCCCTGTCTTAAGTGCCCCTGGCATCCCCAAAGCTTAATCTGGCCCTGATCAGGAAGTGTGCTTGGAAGACAGATAGGAGCAGTAAAATAAGCCATCCACAGGAAAATCTCAGATAAACAACTTGTTAACACAGTTCTGCCAGCAGGTAAATGCTTGATGATGAATTATCTTTCGAGTCAATCAGCAGATGCTTCACACTCAAGCTTGTCAATCACCTACACGTCTATGTGTAATGTGAATTTGACAGACTATTTCAAAAGAGTAAATATGTTTGGAAGAGCCAGAAATGGAATACTGATGAACTATTTGATATATACACTCTAGGAAATAAGGTAATGAATTGAGGAAACTATGGGAGATTTTCCCAAACAGGCAGATTACACGTTTACTCAAGTGTAATAACAAAATGAACTCTAAAAATGTAAAACCAAACGGTCTCAAGTGACATAAATAATTTATATTTTATTGATTTCACAGCATTTTTGTACTTCTTGACAAAATTTGTATTCAGTGGATGCAGAGACTGAATGATGAATCGTTTCCTATACAGAGACAAACACATTTTCAATGATACCTGCTAATTAGTCAGAAATACCTCCTACTGCTTACAGCACTGGTGCTAGCATTCACCTCTATAAGAAGATAAGGATATATATATATATATATATATATATATATATATATATATTTCAGTAATACTCACAAATGGTTTACAATAGAGAGCACACATACCAATATTAAACAATGCACAGAAAACCAGGAATAATGCATAATTCCACAATACAAAATGATCAAATCATACCTCCCAACATGACCCTCTCCAGGAGGGACACAATGCTCTGCTCCTGGACTTTTCTCTTCATGTATGATTGCCGGCACCTGTGTTGAACAGGTTAATGGATAAGAAAGGCGTTTCATCACAGGTGATGGCAATCATACAGTAAGAGGGAAGTCCAGAAGCAGAGCATTCTGGCCCTCCTGGAGAGGGTCATGTTGGGAGGTATGATCAAATGACCCACTGGCAGCAAATTGGCAGAATATAAACAGAACATAGAATTGCAGATCCAGCTATCGACAGGACAGTGATTATCAGTGATGATGAGCAGAACCCACATGAGGTAGGCCTGTGCCCAAGAGAGTGGGCTTGAGAAGCAGAGCTGTAGAAAGGAAGAGCAGAAAACACAAGTAAGTATAGAGGGTCCTGCAAGTGAGAGCTTACATTCTAGAGGGAAGTGGTAATGCAGAGGAATAGGAGGACTGATAGTTGGGAACGGCATCAATATTGACAGTTGGGATGCGCATTAATATTTAGCATTTTTAAAATATCAATATTTCAGCCCAATCCAGTGCTACACTTTAGCCGATACGACACAATGTATTGTGTGTATCAATTCTGCGGTAAAATTATATAATTTCTCCAAAATCCCAGCCACCCTGAGTAGATAGCTGCTTTTGCCATCGCTTAGGGGGGATTCAATGAGCTGCTGTAATTTACCGCAGCTGATTGATTCACCTGGCACT
This sequence comes from Pseudophryne corroboree, assembly GCF_028390025.1. Classification (NCBI taxonomy): domain Eukaryota; kingdom Metazoa; phylum Chordata; class Amphibia; order Anura; family Myobatrachidae; genus Pseudophryne; species Pseudophryne corroboree. The sequence continues at coordinate 689,218,940 of NC_086446.1, forward strand.
AACAGTATTGGGGATTAAGCTTCGGGTGCCTCAGACAGTCCTTTCTTTAAAAATCCATGGATCAAATCCTCTTCTCTCCATATAGAAGTCCGCTGGTTTCCAAAAAAACAAAAAGACACAAAATCCAAGCTGAAACGTACAGTTCACTCGGTACAGAACTACCGCGTAATGGAGGTAATCCCTGGTCACTCTCATAAGAATGAATGGGGGAAACGCTGATAAGCTAAGAGCGTGGGAACCAGAGCTATCAGCCAATCAACTCCCCCCCCGAATTCATTTTTATGAGAGTGACCAACAATTACTTCTCATTACATGCTAGTGCTGTACAGAGTGTACTTAACATTTCTACATTATTATATTAAAATACTAAACTTTGGAGGGAGGGGGCGTGGCCTGACCGGGAAGCAAGTCGGCAGTATTTCTGCAGAGCTCCTCAGTAACCTTTTATAAAGTTACCCCTTTTACCCCAAACAGCCGTGCAACTGTGCCCCTTGCCTGATTTCCACTGTCTCCTGTACCACCGGACACCTCGGCGACGAGCTGCGGAGCCGGGAGACGCTGCTACACGTCTCTGCAGGTTGCGGCCTTCGCCCTCTGCTAAGCCGGGGACTAGATTTTCACGTCCTCCCGGCGATTGAGCTCCACGCCGAAAGTCGCGGGGAAACGGAGCCGCGGACGCCGCTACTACACCGTCCCGCAGCCGCAAAGTACCTGACTCCCCTCCAGGGACCCAACGGATCCCACAGACATACAGGGCAATTAACCCTGCATCAATACACAGGAGGTGAGAGTCACTTTGAATCACAGGGCTCAGTCCATTGCTGCAGCGGCGGCCATTTTATTTGTCTCTCTGATTTATCAGATCTATACAGCACTTAAACACAGTACCTGTCTAACTGCCTAATTCTATTTCACATCTATTATCAATCTCCCTCCCTGTGCAGTTTTCTTTGGCAGTAGTGCTGGATACTGGAGACCTTTCTCCTGCACTGCAAGAGCATATTACATTGCCTGGAATTACACCCCAGTCTAATATTATACCACACATCTTATCACTATATCTGCTGTACCTCTGTACGCCCGGTCTGTTGCTACCTGTGGATTCTATCATCATCCACTCCTACCCCACACTACCTGTGATCTCTATCCCTATAAAGCTGAATATCCTGATTTAAATCCCTGTGACTCTCAGTGCATGGTGGAGGATCCTGCAGTGCTGCTGGTCAGACTACAGTCCTTCACTACAATACAATTTGAGATATTTACTTACTCACTCAGGGATGCATTCACAGGAAAAGTCACTCACAAGATTTGATATGTAACTGTGCTTCTATAATGCGCTAATAGCCTTACTAGCAGGCCTCAGCTTGATTAATTGGAGGGTGTCACTACAACACTGACACTACCCTCTTTTGTCCTTATTACTGCCTATATGGAAAAATACCTCACTTCTTCTGCATCCACGCAGCCACTTCAACAATGCCAAGAGAAACGTAGAGCAGACGCAAATATAACTTCTGACGCAGATACTATGGCTCTGTCTCCGGCTGCCAAAAAATCAGTTGCTCCTCCAGATGCTTATGTCACTTACAATGATGTGGTAGAGGCGATCAAAGCGACCATGGGGCCATTATTATCACAAGCAGTGTCGGACATTACCTCACAATTGAATCGACTCACTCATCGTGTTGAGGAAACGGAACACAGAGTTGGCACCTTGTTTCAAGACGTTTCTCATCTTACTCATGTGGTTCCCAAACTGGAGAAGGATAATTACCACCTCTGGAATAAGGTAGACGACCTGGAGAATCGGTCAAGAAGAAATAACATTCGCCTCGTGGGTTTACCAGAATCAGTTAAAGGCCCAGCCCTAGCCCACTTTGTGCGTTCTACTCTACCAACCCTGTTGGGAGTTGAATCTGAATGCCGCGATCTCGTAATTGAAAGAGTTCACAGAGTGGGTCATCAATCACCCTCTACTACTAACCGCCCACGGGTTGTCCTTTTTCGATGTCTTAATTATCTACATAAACAGACATTGTGGTCGGCCTCACGAAACAAGAATCCTATATTATGGGAATCAACTAGGCTATACTTATTCCAAGATTTTTCAGTTGAACTATCCCGAGCACGAAAAGCCTTCTCTCCCATATGCTCCCGTCTAGTAGCTGATCACCGCAAGTTCGCTTTGATTTATCCAGCCAGACTTCGACTATTTGATGGAACATCTCACAAAGATTTCAATACCCCCGCTGATGCTGAAGCTTTCTTGGCTGAAGCTGGAAGTTCTACTTTTCAGGCTGACATTGCTGATCCTCCTCCTACTACTCACTAATCTACAAAGTATTCAGATTAGACTGTACCACTGTGCCTTCATATGGCTCTTACTCACCGAACATGTCCAATGCTATACTGATTGCCTCACACTTGTTCAGATGTTTAGGTTTAAGTCTAACAGTTATCGGTATTATTTCCTAATTATGTTTGAGGCCTGCATAATTTTACCTTGCTAACCTATACTTATCTAGGCTTTTCAAGCGCATTGTAGTTTGTTGATATTCTCATATATCGCTTATCATTCTTCTAATGATGTTGACATTATTTGTTCTGTTATGCAATTATTTTCCGTTATTTTCCCCCTGTATGTCTGTCTGTCTTTTCCCTCCTGTTCCTTCCCTCCCCCCCTTTCCCTTTCTCTTTTTGATTGACAGGTTGAGTCGGGATGTTCTTTTCTGGTCCTTGTTTAGCCCCCCCATTACATAAATGTCAGTACGAATAGGTACATGGGATGTGGGAGGAATAAACTCCCCAGCTAAAAGACGTAAGATACTTACTTATATTTCTAAGATTAAATTAGATGTTATTTGTCTCCAGGAAACACATTTAACTCACTCGGAATCACTGAAGTTACAGATATTGGGTTGGAAATTATTAGTAGCTGCTCCATTCAATTCCAAATCGCGTGGAGTAGTCGTTTTGGTCAGAAAATCCTTACCCATCTCTATCTCTACTTCAGTGATTGATCCTGAAGGTCGTTATCTGATTGCTGAAATTTTACTCAATAATTCCCCGTATGTTTTGTGTACGATCTATGCTCCAAATGTTTATAGGAGATCCTTTTTCACGGATTTACTTTCCAAATTGTTGCCATATAGCTCTAGTCCTATCATTTTATTGGGTGATTTTAATCTCATCTCCTCTCCTATACTGGACAAATCCACGTCACAAAAATCACCTGCCTTCCTCCCAAAATTAGGAATCCCGGCCCTTTCTAAACAACTCTGCTTGATTGATGTTTGGCGTGCCCTGCATCCAACCGAAAAGGACTATACGTGCCTGTCGGCGGCACATCAGACTCTTTCTCGCATTGACTATATTCTAATAGCTACCTCTTTATTTCCCAAAATACATGACGCCTCCATTGAACCTATAGGTTTGTCAGACCATGCACTAGTCTGGATTTCCCTTCAAACCACAATAGATAAAGGCCCCTTTAGACTCTGGAAATTTCCCAATTACCTGTCACAATCCGTGAAATTTCGTCAGAAAATCGAGTCCGCATGGATGGACTATAAACATGCTAATTTGGATTGTGAGTCCTCAAACCCTTCTTTATTCTGGCAAATGGGTAAGGCATACCTTCGGGGTGTCATTATCTCGTACGTTGCGGCTGAAAACAAACGGTTAGCCACATCATATTTAGACTTACAATCCAAATTGACTGAGTCTTACCAGGCATATAAATCTGCCCCCTCACCATCTAATAAATTAGCATATACAACAGCGAAAGTTCACTTTGATGAATATTTTAAACTTAAAAGCGAACGATCACTTTTCACTACAAATTACAAATTTCACAAATTTGGAAACAAGACTGGCCGCCTTCTTTCCAATCTCCTAAAAGGATCACAGCCACAGATGCTAGTTCACCCCCTTCGTCGTGAAAATGGCGTTTTAACGAACTCGAGTGCCCAAGTCACCGATGTAATGAAATCTTTCTATGAAAGAATATATTCTGATTCTCTTCACGACAATCCTCACTCACTTACTAATGATCCCCCACATTCTTGGACGTTTCCCTCCCTTCCACAGTTCCCTGAGGAATTCTCACATTTATTGGAGGCCCCTATCTCCATTGAAGAAGTCACGATAGTTATTTAACATTCCAAACCCCTAAAAGCCCCTGGTCCGGATGGCCTAACAGCAGAATTCTATAAAATTTTACTGCCTCGGTTTGGGGAAAATTTGGTGGCAATTTATAATAATATAATCAGTGCCAAATCTGTGCCTCTTTACTTTAACTCAGCTGTCATTAAGTTGCTCCCTAAACCGGGTAAAGATTTATCCCTACCAGGATCTTACAAACCAATTTCCTTACTAAATTTTGATTACAAATTGTTTACTAAGATTTTAGCCGACAGACTGAAACTGTATCTACCCCAGATTATACATCCGGACCAGACTGGCTTTATTTCAGGTAGACACTCAGTTGTTAATGTACGAAAAATCTTGGCAATGATACATCATTCGATTTCTCTTGATTCCCCCTCCCCTAAGATGATTGTCTCCTTTGATGCCGAAAAGGCATTTGATTTAGTAGAATGGAACTATCTCTTCTCCACCCTACGTTCGTTTGGTTTCCCCCCCACTTTCATATCCATCCTGCAGACACTATACCATTCACCCCAGTCACAAATCTCCTGTAATGGTTGCCTTTCGGCATCCTTTTCTATCTCTCGCGGAACAAGACAGGGTTGCCCTCTGTCCCCCCTATTATTCGCCATAGCTATAGAACCACTAGCGATTGCAATACGTAACTCGACGTCAGTTGAAGGCATTGATATCCATTCCAAACAACTAAAGGTATCTTTATACGCAGACGACATGGTTCTTTTTCTTTCTAATCCATCTTCCTCTCTTCCAGCTGTCCTAAACCTCATTTCTTCTTTTGGATCCATTTCTGGCTATAAAGTCAATATAGACAAATCAGTGATCCTCCCTGTCAGTGGCCCACCCTCGTTTTTTCAATCACTTCCTATTCTTCAGTCCTTTCATATTTCTCAATCCTCGATTAAGTATCTGGGGATACATGTTTCTACAGATTTATTTGACCTTTATAAACTTAACTTTACCCCAATCATTGCCAAGATTAAAAACTACCTAGACAATTGGATGTCTCTACCAATCTCCCTCCTAGGCAGATTAGATGCAATTAAAAGTATCTTATTCCCAAAAATCTTTTATGTAATGCAGATGCTGCCGATTAGACTTCTCAAGAAAGATGTTCAAATTTTGAACTCCTTCTTTTCCCGCTTTCTATGGCAAGGGAAACGTCCTCGAATAGCCTATTCCAAATTACGACTACCCCGTAAGCATGGAGGCCTCGGCTTCCCTGATCTAACTTTATATTCTAATGCTATATTTTTTCGATATATTAGAGATTGGTTATTTGACGCTAGTTCCTACACTGATAATCATTTGGATATTGCGTTATTCTCACCCTATTCTCCAAATGCCCTGTTGCATTCTAAATGGTCTGATATTCCGACCTTCATTAAAACGAATCCCTTATTCCTGGACACATACCGGTCCTGGACTATAATAAATAGGAAATTTCACGCTAATCCTAACTACTCCCCATACACGTCACTATGGGGGAATCCCGCTTTCCCCCTTTCATTATCTAATATTTCTTTTCTTCAGTGGAAGGAGAAGGGCCTGGCTTCAATAGCGAAGGTATTTGACCCTGGTGGCTCCTTCCTATCGTTCATCGACCTCCAATCCAGATATTCTATCCCATCTCATCATTTTTATATGTATCTCCAAACTCGTCATTATATTCAATCCCTACCCACTCCTTTATCCACAGATAAAGAAATGTCAACATTTTCCTCTATCCTCAAACTTATCTCCTCTGTACCATACAAAATTAGTTTACTGTATGATCCCCTAGCATCCATTTCAGCCTCATCACATTGGGAACCCTCTCTGCAGAAATGGTCTATAGATGTCCCAGGTATCAACCTTTTGTCAGACCTGCTTACTCAATATGACACTTCTCTAAAATTTCTGCAATCTTCTTATTTACAAGAGGTCCATATTAGAACAATACATAGGGCGTATGTCTCCCCTGCTCAAAGGAGATATATGACAACCCTAGAAACTGGAGCCTGCATTAAGTGCTCAATGTCTCACGCCACATTTATTCATTGCATGTGGGAATGTGGTAAAATAAAAAAATTCTGGAATAAATTGATCCAACTAATCAACTCCATGTTCTCTACCAACGTACTCCCTGACCCTTTAGCTTGTCTATGTGGAAATTTTAAAAACTGGGATTTAGGTCCAAATAAGAATTTAAAACTCCGTTTGCTAATTACGATTGTTACGGTTGCTAAAAAAAATATTCTTATCCATTGGACCCAGCATTCTGCTCCATCCATATCAGAAGTCAAACACAAATTGTTACAAATATTATATTATGATAGACGCACTACTATGCCTGACATTGAACATGGAGTGGAAAAATTCTATCATAAATGGGAATATTTCATTAATATATTAGACGAACATTCGCAAAACCATATTCTTCAATTATTTGAAAACACTTCATGAACTTACTTAGGAGACTTTCTTCAGATACAGGACATTTGTCTTAGGTTGAAAATCTAGTTCTTTAGGTTTCGTCTAACTTGTCAGGATAGAACACTGGACTTTAGATGATTTAGTATCCCTTTCCTCATCTTTCCCGCCCCCCTCTTCCCCTTTATGTATTTGTTGTCATCCCCCCTCTTGAGGCTTTACGAGGGTTTGTTTTGTTTAGTTATGTTCTTACATATGTACAAAATGGCTGAGACACTCCCCCCTCTGTCAGATGGCTCTCTTTTTCCTCTACTTCGTTCTATAAAGTGCATTATGCTCCGACAGAAGTACGTTTGAGGGAAGACTTTATCTCCTTAGCTATTGTTGGATATGTTTGTATAACACTCTCTACCCGTAAGTCGTATTACTGAATTTTCCAAATGTTATGCTTTTTCTATGGTGGTTTATTTAGTGTGATACTTTGAAATGTCCACTGTACTTGTGAAAATTCAATAAAAATATATTATAAAAAAAAAAAAATACTAAACTTTGATTTATGGCAGACTATCATGGAATCAGAAAGTCTGTGCTCCGTACTGGGACCCTTGGGCTCTGCTGACCTAGGCGTATGAGTGACGTAAAGAGGATGAAATATGGCGTGCTCATGGAGTGATTGTGAACGAGGCTTGATGGTCAAAGGCTATCTGGGCTATGAAGGATGACAACCCTAGGCCCTAGACAAACACCCAGGATACCAGACTGGAATTCTGACAGCCGTATCCAAGCCTAAAAAAGTGAAGGACAGGCAGCACAGCAAATTCAGAACGGCACAGTACTGAACCTGGATGCCTTTTTTCACACACAACCAGTGAGAGGTATAAGAATTGCAGGCCAGATAGCTAAGAGTCAAAGGCACCTGGAACCTATCCCTAGAGCACCAGCAGGGAGTACAGAATGGAGGTAGAGCTAGATGAGGAGACACAACTCCCAGAACATCAGCAGTGTAGCCGACGGGTCCTGGGAACTGGAAACTCACCCATCATGGAATCAGATAGGAAAAGCATGAACAGTCCTTAGTAGCATCTGAGGTGTAGGAATTACCCTAGACACCCGCCTGTCAAAAAACAAAGACAGCACAGCACAACATAAAACAACATATGTGACATACACATACCAGATCCTGAGTAGATGACATGCAGAAGCAGTTAAGACTGTGTTACTGGGACGTGCAGTCAGGGGAGGCAGGGGAGGCAGTGCCTCCCCTGTCATTAATGAGTAAAATAATACAAAGTAGATACTTATGACACATAAGTATCTTCTTTAATATTTTACTCATCATTAAAGTGTGCATAATTAGTTTGGTAGGCACCGATCGTGGTGCCTCCCGTAGTGATTGAGAAAAGATATGGGAGCGGGGGGAGGGGGGGCACGGGCGGGGCCTAGCAATGGGCAGGAAAAGCCCATTGAAATTGCATGGGGAAGCGGCACCATTAGAGGTGCCGCTTTCCTACAGGGACGTGCTTTAGTTTCAACCTATGAAAGCACGCCCCTGTGAGTGAGGCCACAGTGATTGGCCGGCGGATCCGTCACTGGATCCGCTGTCAATCACTGTGTGGGCGTCGGTGGCGGCGGAGGTGCGGGATGCGGCGGATCGGGCGGCGGAGGTGCTGGCGGTGGAGATGCGGGCGGCAGTAGCGGCGGCGGGACGCGGCAGTACGGACAGTTCAGCAGAGTTTGGCAGTGGAAGCGGTACCCATTTCAAAAATGGCGTCTCAGCATCATTTTTGAAATTCAAGATGGCCGCCGCGAGCCAATCATGGCTCGCGTGTCATCGCCCCGCCCCCTCCACTGACTTATATAAGTCAGCGCGAGGCAGCGGCTGTCAGTCCGGCGGAGGAGGAGCTGAGAAGAGCTCCTGAAGACCAAAGACGCCGTGGAAGTTCTGGATGGGCGGCGGCTATGCAAAAGAGCTTAGCAGCCGCCGCCCACCAGGTGAAGACGCTGGAAGTCCTGGGAAGGCGGCGGCCATGCAAAAGAGCTTAAAGGCCGCCGCCTCCCAGGTGAAGACGCCGGAGGAAGACGCCAGAAGCCCTGCGGAGGTGGCGCCCCCCCAGGTGAAGACGCCAGAAGCCCTGGGAAGGAGGCGGCCACGCAAAAGAGCTTAAAGGCCGCCGCCCCCAGGTGAAGACCCTGTTTAATAAAGGTTTTTTTAAAGTACGTGTAGTGTGTTTTTTAAATATTTTCTTTACAGGTGGACTACAGGTGCCAGCGGGCCCTTTATTTTCGGGCATGCTGGCACTTGTGGTTCTCCAAGTGCCAGCATGCAGGGGCAGGCTTTCTAGGACCTGTAGGCCACCTGTAAAGAACAATATTACTATTCTTTACAGGTGGACTACAGGTGCCAGTGGGCCATTTATGTCCGGGCATGCTGGCACTTGTGGTTATTGCTCGGGAGGGGGGACCCCATTTTCATTTTTTGGGGGCCCCACTTTCCGAGGAATACCAGCCCTGGGCTGACTGGTTTGGGGGGTGTTTAATGGCATGGCAGGGGGACCCCACACTGAGTGTCTCCCCTGCTATGGCATTACCCCCCCCCCCCCCCCCCTAGCTGGCTCTGCCTGGTGCTGGTTTTAGCGGTGTGGGGGGACTGCACTTTTTTTTTCCGGGGGGGGGGGGGGGGGGGGGGGTTTAGCTGCAGTGCCTCCCCAGCCCCTAACCTCACCGCACGTCACTGCTGTAGGTATAGAAGTAATGGCTGGATAAACAGGCACACAGGGTGGTGCTGACTTTGATATCAGATGACTGGTGTATAGGAAAAACACTGAAGCAGTAGAATGCAGTAAGCAGAATATCTAGTTACTGTATGCTGGGAATGCTAGCAGGTGCTGGATATGCAGATTTACTGAAGATGATTACAGGTACAGGATATGCAGATATATTACACTCAAGACACTTGCTGGCGCAGGATATGCACATATACTAGAGATATTGGCAGATGCAGGATATCCAGATGTACTGGAGATGTAACAGATGTAGCATATGCAGATATAATGAAGCCACTTGCAGAAGTATAGATGCTTGCAGGTGCAAGAAATCAGGATAACTGGAGATAGCTCTTACACTGGACACACATATTGAAAGGCAGTCACTTTACCGCCTTTCAGGATCCCGGCGGTCAGGATACCGATGCCATAATCCCGACACCAGCTGAAATACTGGCGGTTGGAATCCTGACCGCCGGCTGGTTACCCCTCTTGAGTGTTGGTCCATGTTACCACCCTGAGGTGAGTAGAACACTGTAGCGACCGATGGTCGCCACAGGGCCTAAAGCGTGGCGAGCGCAGCAAGCCCACGAGGGGACACGCTGCGCTCGCTGCTGGGATCCCGGCTGTCGGTCTACCGCCATTGGTCTTCTGACCGCTGTGATCTCGTACTGATCCACACATACTAGCTGGATACAGCTCTTGAAGCAGGGCACATCTGTAGGCAGCGCTGGAAAGTACACACAGATTAACTGGAGAATAAAACAGGGCATATGGAAATGCTGGAGGTGTGGTGTATATAGGCCCTCATTCCGAGTTGATCGCTCGCAAGGCGATTTTAGCAGAGTTACACACGCTAAGCCGCCGCCTACTGGGAGTGAATCTTAGCTTCTTAAAATTGCGACCGATGTATTCGCAATATTGCGATTACAAACTACTTAGCAGTTTCAGAGTAGCTTCAGACTTACTCGGCATCTGCGATCAGTTCTGTGCTTGTCGTTCCTGGTTTGACGTCATAAACACACCCAGCGTTCGCCCAGACACTCCTCCGTTTCTCCAGCCACTCCTGCGTTTTTTCCGGAAACGGTAGCGTTTTTAACCACACGCCCCTGAAACGCCGTGTTTCCGCCCAGTAACACCCATTTCCTGTCAATCACATTACGATCGCCGGAGCGAAGAAAAAGCCGTGAGTAAAAATACTTTCTTCATTGTAAAATTACTTGGCGCAGTCGCAGTGCGAATATTGCGCATGCGTACTAAGCGGAATTTCACTGCGATGCGATGAAATATACCGAGCGAACGACTCGGAATGAGGGCCATAGTTCCCATTGCAGTATTTGTTTTCTGGTGGAAGGTTACAATGGATCTTATTTTGTGTTTGTAATAGTTGGTGTATGACTATCATTCTGTGTCTTTGGCTTCCTGTGTACTTACTCAAGCTCAAGCGTACTTACAAATGATCAATCAGGAAACCAAGAAAGACCCATTAATATAAAAAATAATGGACTTAACTCTCAAAGGTTGGCCTAAACATGGCTATGCTCAATATTACAGGTTTCAGCCAGGAGAGTTCAGCTTACTGTCTGTCAAGGAACTCTATTGTGTCAGTCCAGAGTGGTAATACACCTAAACTGCGAAACATAGTTTTGGAAAATTTACATGAGGGTCATCTAGGCACAGTAAAAATTAAGAATTCCGCTAGAAGCTATGTGTCCAGGAATCGATGGTCAAATCGAAACATTGACAAAGGGTATGAAGGATGTCAAAGAGTTCAAAATACACCACCTATAGCCCCCTTACACCCCTGGTAATGGCCATCATCTCCATGGCAGCGGGTACATATTGACTTTGCTGGTCCATTCATGGATTGTATATTTCTTATTGCAGTGGATGCACATTCAAAATGTCCAGAGGTAATAAAGATGAAATCTACTACTTCTGAGAAAACAATTGCTGCACTGTGAACCATCTTTGTCAGATATGGTCTACCAGAGCAAGTGTGCAGTGATAATGGGCCACAATTTGTGTCCATGGAATTCAAAAACTTCATGCAGGACAATGGCATTAAACATTTTACATCAGCTCCACACAGTGTCGGACTGGGGCTTGTTGGGCCCACCGGGGAAATGCAGTGGTAGGGGCTCATGTAAGGAGTGTGGCCAGTCTGCAGAGGGGGTGTGGCCTGCCACCTCATTGGTCTGACTAACCATTAGAGAGTGCAAAGTTTTTGGCCCCTTCATAAATATATACAGTAAATTAAGCTGCTGCATGCATGATAATGTACCAGATTAATAACAGATTAATAACAGCAATGCAGTATAAGGTAACATATGTATAATGTATAATTCAAGTGCACAGTCTGGAACCTGATCCTTAGAGCAGGAGGTGGGCCCCAGCCACTGGGGCCCACCGGTGGTTTCCCCTGTACCCCTGTGGGCCAGTCCAAGCCTGGCTCCACACCATCCAGCCACTAACATTTTGGCTGAGAGATTTGTACAAACATTCAAAAAGCTATCAAGACCATGCACCATGAACATTTACCTTTGCAACCAAGATTAACAACTTTCTGTTTATATATCGTAGAACTGAGCACTCCACTACCGGTCAGCCACTTGCTGTGCACTTTATGCAACGGAACTTGCTGTCTCAAATTCAATGGGACTTGATTAAACCGGATGTAAGACGGAAGGTACAGAACAAACAGTTTCAATCTGTTTATCAGAAACCTACTCAGTCCTTTAACATTGGCCAATAGGTGCTTGTTTATGTATACCCCTCTGGGACTGCTACAAACACTGTTCCTGACACTGTGGAGAAAATGTACCCATCTGGGGCAGCTACAGAGACTGTTCCCAAGCCTGCTATGGAGTCACCTGAGCATGAGGTTTCCTTTCTTTTAAATTCAATATTTTTTTATTTGAATTTTCAAAGTTTACATCAACACTTCACTCAAAACAAACATAAAACTACATACATACATGGAATGCATGGAAACAGCTGTACATAAATAAGGCACATAGTAACTTTTGCGAAAATAATGTCACGTAAGTCAGACAATCACATAGTCACAGCGTCTGAGAGTAGCACACCTCTAACTTATTCCTTCCAGTATAGGCATAAGCATAGCAGAACAAGCATAATACATCTCAATACAGCTCAACAAGGCCGGCCGCGAGGGTGCCCACCCCCAAAAATCCCAGAGTGAAATAAGGCGAGAGATGCAACTCAGGACCCTATCTCTCCTTGAAGTATTTAGAGTCTATCCACCTACCCCATATCGTAAATAATTTCCTCTCCACCTTCCTCGCCAGGAACACAAATTTTTCGTGTGCAACAGTTTCATTGACCAGGGATATCCAAGCCTTAATTGACGGGGCCTCGCCCGCCAGCCACAGCCGGGCTATACAGACCCTAGCTAGAGCACAAAGATTAGTAACATATCTCCTGCAGGGTGGATCTAAGGCCTCCTCGTCCACAATCAACAGTGTACACAATGCAGGCGTACATATGGAAGATGGAACACCCGTATCACACATGGTGCGTATAACAGCCGTCCAGAACCGAGACACGCCAGGGCATACCCAAATTAGATGCCAGAAGTCGGCACCCGCGGCTCCACATTTGGGGCATTGCGAGTTATGGGACCCCCCAATATGTGCTAACCTCACCGGGGTCATATATACTGTATGCAGGATGTATAGTTGTATTTGTTGGTACCTAACAAATGAAGTGGAGATCCGATGGGCTCCCACAGCAGTATTCCAAGCATCGTCTGATAATGTACCCACGTCTGATTCCCACCTATCTCGAAGAGTAGTTAGGGGATCTATATGATGCATCTGGAGAATACGACCATACATTTTAGAAACCAGGTGTCCCGAGTCCAGCGTCTGCATCATTAATTTGACCGGGGAATCAACGAGGGCTGGGGGACCATGTGGAAACTGGGCAGCCAGAGCATGTCTCAGCTGAAGGAATCGGAAAAAAAACCCTGAGGGGACATTATGTGTCTGCTGGAGTTGTTGGAATGAGGTAAGGGTCTCATCTTTATATAAATGTCCTAAAGAGTGCACTCCCCAGTTACCCCAAACCTCTCTGACCTGAAGATGACACAGTTCCGGCAGCCCGTAAGCATTATCCAGTGGGGTATCCGGATCAACACCGTGACCCCGCATCACAGAGTGCACCAATTTCCATATTAGGATGGATTGCTTAATAAGTGGCAATGTGGACATTTTGATACTACCACAAAGGAGTAGCTGTAATGGGGAGCCCCCTGGGTAGTCATGGTGCAGCATCAGCGAGTGCAGAGCCAGGGCATCGAGGTCGGTAACCCACACCCAGACATGTGCCAACTGTGCCGCGTAATAGTAAAAACGGAAGTTGGGGAGAGCCAGTCCCCCCATTTCCCGTGACCTGGTCAGGGTATCTATTTTCAACCGTGCCCGCTTACTAGCCAACACCAGAGAGGAAAGCAGCCCATTTATTTGTTGAAAGGTCCTCTGCGGAATATAAACGGGAGAGTGCTGTAGGACATATAGAAGTTTGGGCTGGAAGACCATTTTTACCATATTAACCCTCCCCGTGACCGTTAAAGGTCATTTTCCCCACGCCTTCACCCGACTGCGGAGATATGTTATTTGTGGGGTAATATTTAGGGAGGGGAATTTTTGAGGATCGTTAGACACCCAAATACCCAGATATTTGAAGGAGTCCACCCACCGCAACGGGAGAGCCACCAACGGGGAATTAGGAACTTCGCCCTGAAGTGGGATAATAAAGGATTTCTCCCAATTGATCAAAAGCCCAGAGTATCGCCCAAACCCACCAATAATTTCTAAAATCCTAGGCATAGACTCAGCATAGCGATCCACAAACAGTAAAACATCATCGGCGTATAGGGCCACCCTGTCTTCACGAGCACCCACCTTAAAGCCAGAGATCCCCGTATCCGCTCTCAGGAGGCACGCGAGGGGCTCTATGGCTATAGCAAACAGGGTAGGAGACAATGGGCAGCCCTGTCGCGTACCTCTAGACAGGGGGAAGGAATTAGATACGAATCCATTGACCGCCACTCTCGCTGAAGGGGAGGAATACATCAGTCGGACATATTTAATGAAGTTCGGGCCTATACCGAATCTACGCATAACTTCCCACAGGTAGGCCCACTCCACAGAGTCGAAAGCCTTAGCGGCATCCAACGAAACAACTATAGAGGAGGTGGGGTCCCTACGGGGATTTTGCAGATGTGTGAACAGTCGTCTAAGGTTAATGGATGTCGATTTATTGGGCATAAATCCCGTCTGATCCGGATGTATAATTTGGGAAATAACTGTATTTAATCTGCCAGCCAGCACCTTAGCCAAAATTTTTATATCACTGGGTAGGAGGGATATAGGGCGATAGGACTCAACTCTCCTGAGATCCTTGTCAGGTTTAGGGATAACTACAATCACTTCCTCCGCCATAGACTGGGGGAGAGACTCCTGCGCAAAGATCTGGGCATACAACTTGAGTAGACGAGGGACAAAGAAGTCCAGGTGATGCCCATATATCTCAGAGGGTATACCATCCAAGCCCGAGGCTTTACCACTAGGGGAGGCCCTGATAGCAGCCATAATTTCATCTGATGAGATAGGTGCCTCTAACAAGTCGCAAGCCTCACTGGACAGGGTGGGGAACCGAACCTTGTCTAAGTAATCGCTTAGGTGTGACTGAGTGCACTCTAATTTAGATTCATACAGGTGGCTATAATAGGATACAAATTCAGCCGCCATTTGTGGGGTCTGAGTCAGAGATATGCCATCAGAGTTCATAATCTCAACAACCACACTATTAGGTCTATCACCCCGGGCCAAAGATGCCAGGTACGTCCCCGGTCTATCACCAGTAGCGTAGAAAGTATGGGATGAAAAAAGGAGTCTATGCTGAGTCTTCTCCATTAGGTACTCCCTCCATTCCCTCTGAGCCGATAACCAGGCCGCCCTAGAGCTGTCTAAAGAATCTTGTAGGTATTGCAATTCTGCAGCCACACTCTGGGCTTCCAGCACCGCCTCCCGTTGCTTATAGAAAGACTTCAAGCTAGATACCCGTTTAATCAAACTCCCCCGCAGGAAGGCCTTAAACGTGTCCCATAGTGTAGAGATAGCCATATCGGCGCTATTTAATTCAAAGAATTCCTGCCATGCGGCCACCAGGTCAGAGCCGTCCCCCATGTGTACAAGCCAAAATGGGTTAAATTTCCATACAGCCTGGCCCCTAGAGCAATTAAAGTCTAAAGTAAAGGTCAAAGGGGAGTGATCTGATATACCTCTAGTCTCGTATCTAATACTACCAACCCGGGGGATCATGTCGTTTGAGAGGAGGGCCAGATCGATCCTGGAGAACGAAGAATGGGAGTGAGAGAAACAGGAGTATTGTTTAAGAGACGGGTGTCTCAATCTCCAAGGGTCGACCAGGCCCAATCCCGACACCACATCTGCAAAGGCGGACTTCCCAGGACATGCAGCAGACGGAGACATAGAGAGCCTATCCATCGCCGCATCTAGCACATTATTGAAGTCCCCAAGGCAAATAACCGATATCCCGGGGGATGAGGCCATAAACCCAGCAGCTTTTTTAAGAACCTCAGGGGAGTAGGGGGGGGGGCACATAGACAGCCATAAGGAGGACAGGGACATAGAATAGTCTACATTTCAAGAACACATATCTCCCCCATGGATCTGTCTGCATGGATTCCAGTACAAAGGGGACAGTCCGCCTAATAAGGACTGAAACCCCACGAGAGGCCGAAGTGTGCACGGAGTGGTACGCCCATCCCACCCATGGCCTCTTCAATGAGAGGGTCTTACTCCCCACCAAATGCGTTTCCATAAGGCAGACCACATCAGCCGCATAGTTTTTGAGCTGTCGGAGTACCAGGGACCTCTTAATTTTATCGTTAAGCCCTCGCACATTCCACGCTAACACTCTAATCCCAGCCATATTGCATCAAAAGTAAAACACATGTAGCACCCCGCGGCCAGCCCGTTCCGCCGTGCACAGATTCAGTCATCAGACGCCCATGTTTAAGTAATACAGCAACATACCATATCCATTCACAACATACCTTTCCACACAAACAGTAAATACAACCCAAAACCTTCCCCCTCCCCCCTCCCTGTATACCACCCCGAACCTGCAGCATACTTGGATCCCAGAACTAAATGCAACTACCTAAAAGAAAAAAATTTAAGTAGCAAAACTTCGTAGCACCATTAACCAGTGCATACACACCGTAGTCGGGGCCAAGAATATAATGACTCTCGGGAAATATAGAGGTAGTCTCCAGCCACCAACAAACACCCCCCGAAAAAATGGGGGGGAAATCATATAGATCCACCCCCTAGGTCTATTCGTGCCAAAATAATTCCTACACAAATATCAAAGAGCCAAGCATAGCAAACCAAACATATTACCCCCCTCCCCCGCTCCCCCAGAAATACAAAATATAATAAAATAAAAAGATAAAAAAGAGGGGGGGGGAAAAACAGGAGGTAAGGAAGACTCGGAAGCATACCATAGATATCAGAGTAGGCTGGCGAGTATTCATATACCCTGTTTGAGGCTTGAAAACAGAGCAGTGGAGATAAGTGGACATCAACAGCAGTCAACCACCCCCGCATCTTATCGTTTCCCATTAAATAGCTGACATATGTTAATAAATTGTAGTAAATACCAAAAGATAAGGAAAATAAAAAAAGAAACACAGGAGAAAGTCAGCATCAGGGCTAGGCCGGAGATTCACGGATTTGCAAGGGCATGCCTCGCCGGGAATCGGCTGTCCAGCCACACCATGGCCTCACGGGGAGTTGCGAAAAACTTTGTTTCCCCATCAGCCACTACTCGCAACTTGGACGGGAAAAGCATGGCGTATGGCAGGTCAAGTTCACGGAGCCTCCTCTTAACAGGCAGGAACTGAGCTCTATCCTTTTGCACATCCACCTCGAAATCCGGGAATACAGATATAGGCAATCCATTCCACTTTAACGGGCCTTTGGTACGAGCCAACCTCAGAACTATGTCCCGATCACGGAAGTGGAGGAATTTAGCAATAAAGGTGCGGGGTGGAGCCCCTGGAGGCAGCGGACGCATCGGAACTCTGTGGGCCCGTTCAACAGTGAAGTAAGGTGAAAACTCCTCAGAACCAAAGGCATCCCGGAGCCATTTTACGAGAAATTCTTCGGGAGCCGAGCCCTCTTCCTTCTCGGGCAGACCAATAAAACGGACGTTATTGCGCCGCAGACGTCCCTCCATGTCTGTCATCTTTCTGCGCACATCTGTCATCTGAGATTCCAAAGCGTCAGTGCGGCGACCTAGTGGGCCGACAGAATCTTCGATATTGGATATGCGGGTCTCAGCTTCCCCCACTCTCTCTCTCTCACCCTCTGAAGGTCTTGATGGATAATGGAGAGATCAGACTGTACTTGCCCGATTTTATCAGCCAGACGCGCCTCGCTGGCGGTGACCGCATCCAGTACTCTCTGCAGCGCGGCATCCGGAGGGTCAGAAGAGGCGGAACTGTACGCAGGTGATGGGGGTGATGTCTCATGTCTTACGCTCTCCCCCCTTCGCTGTTGCGGGCCAGGATCACGAATAAACTTATCCATTGCTCCTGCATTCGCGCCAGTCTGGCGACCCTTCACCATTTTGGACAGCACGGTGACCGACTGTCACGATCCGGGTATCTGGACGCCATTTCTTACCCATCAGATGCCTTCTAAGGCTGGCTCAGCGCTCCAGGACCGGATCCCATCTGTTATCCTGATGTTTACATTCCTGTATCCTCTCCTGTCACTCTGAGACGCTGTCACAGTAAACGCCATATTACACCTGGCATGGCGTCTCCCGCGGCCTCCGCCGCCGTCCCTGAGCTTCTGCATGCAGAGTGTCTGAGTGGCGATTACGTCAGCCGCGGCCTCCGCTGTGTCCGCGTGGTTGGATGTGCACCTGTCAGCTTGGCGCCTCCTGTCTCCGGTGGCCGGCGCCGCCATTACTGTTTTCATTACCACATGGATTACAAACCAAACTTCCCTCCAAGTGTCTGCATGGGCGCAGCCATCTTGGATTCTGTCAGCTGATCATTTCCACCAATCTGTTCTCAGTATTGATAATCTGCATAATTGCCTAGCCAATCCCTTCCTTGCTGCAGGTATAAATACACTGTGCCTGAGCAAGGAAGGCGTCAGTGCTTTGGTTGTCAAACCTAGTTCCTGTTTGTCTCTCTCCTGTGATTGTCTTCCAGGTTCCAGCTCCTGTCTCAAGACTTCCACCATAGAGACCCGCACCAGCATTCCACCTGCGGTGTAGCCTGACTCTCCAATCCATTGTGGATTCATCTGTTTCCAGCTACAACATTACCTGCTTCCAGCTCAGCTTCCAGCAGAGTACAGCTTCCCTTAAAGGGCCGGTGTCCTTTCTACACTTTACCACTCTCCACCGGTATTATTATTTCTCCGCTCTCAAGTTCTACATTTCAGTTCATATTTCATTGCTCCCAAGTTCATTTATTATTTAACTGGTTCCAGCCAGTATCCACTCCGTGCTAACAACAGTCTGGTTCCAGCCAGTATCCACAGCAGCTGTTTTACCTTCAGCAACCCAGCTTTTCCTGGAACACCAGCTGGCACAATCCTGGGTTATCTCCATTGCTACAGTCGGGCCTGGTAAGGACTTTCCATCTAGAAGATCATAAGAACTATCTCACACTACCAGTGCCCTGTGGCTCCTGCCATCCTGTAGTACCCAGGAACTGTATTTATTCTTTGCTGACTTTTACGTTTTCTTTTACTGCTGCTGTGTTGCGGAGTTGTCATAATAAACATCATTGACTTTTATCCAAGTTGTCGTGGTCACGCCTTCGGGCAGTTATTATTCATGTTACTTACATGTCCAGGGGTCTGATACAACCTCCCAGGTTCCGGTACATCTCAGCCCCTACAACTGAGGCTGCCTCCCGTCAGCTCAGGCCCTCAGTTGTGACACCGACCCTCCAGTTAGCAGGGTATATCAAAGCAAATACAGGCAGAGAAGAGTGTGATAGTGTATATATATATATGTATAGATAGACAGCAGGGCCAGAGTCACGAGATATACCACAAAGTGGCCGCTTAAGCAGGGATGAAGGGACCGCCACCCCCAGGGCGCACAGAACCAGTCCCCCGGCAGCAGGCTCCAGACACAGCAGGGAAGCTCGCCCTGCAGTTAATTCAGGCCGGGTTGGCAGGCCAGGAGAGAGAAGCAGGCGGAAGGAGGGAGGGGAGTGTGCGCCCAGTAATCCCCGGCAGCCCAGACTCAGCTGCAGGTGTTGTCCTCCCCCACTTCAAGTATTGTGTGCCCTAGTACCTGGTTCCAGCGTGGATGTGGACACAGAGCATCAGGGGGTGCAGAGGATAGACGCTGGGGGCAGGCAGCTAGCTGTGTGTTCCCCTCCGGGTGTCACACACAGCGAGAGGCAGTCCAGACCCACGGTCCGTGCTCCGGCGATTCGGCTGGCTGTAGCGGGCGGCGGCGGACAACGGGAGACCGGAAGTGCGAGTCCGCGATGTCAGAGCGGTGCAGGGAGCCTCACACAGGACTCTCCCCTGGCAGTGTAGGAGGCGAGCAGAGTAACGGAGGAGATCCCGGCACCCTCCTCGTCCAGGTAATCAGCCAGTCGCCGCGGGCAGTAGCGGGGAGGAGAAGCCAGACTTCCGGCTATAGCAGGAGTCAGTAGTCCCAGCGTTGGTCAGGGCCCACCAGCACACAGGGCTCCAGAACCTACGCAGATGATAGCAGCAGGATTAAACCCAGTCCAGGGGGGGCAGGAGGCATTCACTCAGCTATGGCCCCAGTATCAGACCCAGGGGGGGAAATCAGGATGTGTAATCAGGATGATATGGCTGGAGAGCTGCACACTGCAAGTGCTACTCCATGCCCGTCCAGGACACGCCCCCATGAGGTTTCCTTTCTAACAACAAGTGATCCTGAACCTTCTAGTGTGATTTCGATGGAGCAGCTAGTCACTCTGGGATTTAAACATTGTTACCCAGACAGAGTTCGTAAGGCACCTCAATGGCTTGATTTTTTGCCTTCTGGGGTGACGTATACATTGCATAGTGCTAATCTTTTTCTATGTCTGCATTTATCTAAGTTGGGAGGAGTGTGGTGTATATAGTTTCCATTGCTGTATATGTATTCCGGTGGAAGGTTACAATGGATCTTGTTTTGTGTTTGTAATAGTTGGTGCATGAATATCATTCTGTGTCTTTGGTTTCTTGCAGTTTTTCAGGAAAGAAGCATGCAACACTCACTGTGTCCTGGTTACATGAAAACCCTTATTAAAATATATGTCACAGACTTAACAGGAGGCAACGCTGAACAGGACAAATGGATAAGCTGGAGGCAGGAACAAGTGCTCACTAGGAAGGGACACTGATATAGCACTGGCCGCGTTCAGGTAACATAGACCTGTGATCAGGAACTATCCCAGAGGGAAGGCATTGCTCTGACAAGGAGTAGCTGCCTGTATCAGGTTTAAACAAGGAACCGAATGAAGTCTATTTGCACATCATTAGTTTGAGTGGGATCCGGTCAGGATCCCGGCGGTTGGGATCTTGTCTGTCAAAAGACTGACATCAGAATCTTGACAATGATCAGAATGCCGCTGTTGGCATCCCAAATAGGATCACAATGGCAGCGCTGGTATCCAGACAGCTGGGACATTGAGAAGGTAAGCTGTGGGGAGGGGTTTAGGTTTAGGCTGCGGTGTGGAGGTTATGCTGCTGGAAAGGGGGGCAGGTTTAGGCTGTAGGGGGGGTTAGGGCTAGGCACCCCTGGGGAGGGTTAGGGTTGGTCTGAATGGGTTAGGATTAAGCAGGGCCACCATCAGTGGGGGTACTGTGGCCACAGGTGTCCTGGTCCCGGCCTCTCTAACAGAGAAAGGAGGGCCCGGCCTGCTCATGCCGCCATCCAGCCACCGCTGTCTGCCCCCATCCATCCGCAACTGTCATCCCATAACACTCTATTGAAAATGTCTCTCCCAAAGTGGTCGCTGCCTCAGAGGAGACAGTTATTAAAGATAGTAGAGGAGGCCTCTAGTATCTTTAATAAATGTCTCCTCTGAGGCGGTGGTCATTTTGGGAGGGACATTTTTAATTGTTTGAAGCAGGCAGGCGCAAATAGCAGTCCCCACCTTGATGGCAGACCCACAGCGGCGGCTGGTGTGGTGGGGAATCCCATGAAAATGAGCAGAACCCCTGACAATGATCAGGTACTGGCATAATTACTGTGTTAGCATAATATGGTGACAAGGGCATTATGTGGGGGCATAATATGGTGTCAGAGGCATTATTGTGTAGGGCATAATTTGGTGACAGAGGTATAACTGTGGGGGCATTATATGGTGTCAAGGAAATTACTGTTGGGAGTTGTTATGGTGAAAGGGGTTTACGGTGTTGCTCCATATGTCCATAGGAATTTTATTTTTATTTTAAATATAAATATTTTTCTGTAATTGTTTTTATATATTTATATTTTACTTGATTTTTTTTTGGGGGGGGGGTTGTATTGTTAAAACAGATTTGTTTTATCTGTATGTGCTGTACGGATTAGGAGTATAAATTAGTGATGTGCACCGGAAATTTTTCGGGTTTTGTGTTTTGGTTTTGGGTTCGGTTCCGCGGCCGTGTTTTGGGTTCGACCGCGTTTTGGCAAAACCTCACCGAATTTTTTTTGTCGGATTCGGGTGTGTTTTGGATTCGGGTGTTTTTTTCAAAAAACCCTAAAAAACAGCTTAAATCATAGAATTTGGGGGTAATTTTGATCCCAAAGTATTATTAACCTCAAAAACCATAATTTACACTCATTTTCAGTCTATTCTGAATACCTCACACCTCACAATATTATTTTTAGTCCTAAAATTTGCACCTACAGATGTAGCCACCTTTATCTTGAGTGGCTGCGGCGTTTGTCCCGTTCGACCATACGCAGCGTACTGGGGCGTAGCGAGGCGCGCCTAGTCACAGAGAGGCTATCTAATCGCACGGAGACAGACATTTGACGTTTGGCGTTACCTTTACGTGTAATACCTGCGATCAGCCACCAGATGTCGCTTTTTACAATCACCACTGCGCATGCGTGTGGTCTCCCGTAAAATACAATACTGAAATACATAATAAGGACTACTTTACTAAGGCGTCTCATTACGCTGCATACAGTAAATACTGTACTCATTACGCTGCATTATTTAATACAGTACTGTATATACGACACCGACGCAAATAGTACAGCATACAGTATATGATCCATCTACAATACTTTATGAATACTGTATGTGAGCGTCCAAGTCCCGCAGACAAAACATACAGTACTGTAAAACCAGTAGTGTACACTGTCGCAAATGGATGTGTGTTACAAGTTCACTATTGCCTCTCAAGATTAGGAATTTTGTACAGTATGTTATCGTCCTAATCCCGTAGCCATTACAGCATAATCAAAACCAACGGATTTATACATTTGTCTGCGGCGAAGTGGTGAAGTGTTTCGCTTCCTATACTCAGAGTCCAGGGTTCGATTCCTTAAGTACGAATGCATGTTAGTTTTTTTCAGACACTTTATTATTTTTTTTATTCACATACAGTACTATAAACCAGGGCATACAGTAGCTGCATGAGCGGTTCTATGCGATCGAGTCCGGTGTACCATAATGTGCAGGTTCTATGCAGGTTAAGGTTCTATGCTCCGTACAGTACACATACAATTCTGTAGCTGGGCAGACTGAATAGAAATGGCTACCACCTATGACTCCTTGCCCCACAGAGGCCCTAGGCTACGGAGCAAGTAATAGTCCAGATTGTACAGACTATGGGGCAATGCTGAAGGAGCGTCACAATCCCCTAGCTAAAATACACAGTATGCATATTATGGTACACCGGACTCGATCACATACTGTAGCACACTGGCAAAATGGCCACCGCCCCTGAACCCTTGTGCAGGTTATGGGGCAATGCTGAAGGAGCGTCACAATCCCCTAGCCAAAAATACACAGGGGAGATAGGGATAAGCTACTGTAGGATTGCATACAGTATTACGGTACACCGGACTCAATCGCATAGCACACTGTCAAAACGACCACTACCCATGAACCCCCACCTCCTGAACCCCCACCTCGTGGCAGGCAGCAGTTGGGTATGGAATGAGAAATGGCATAAGCTGTGCAGGCTACGGGGCGATGCTGAAGGAGCGTCACAATCCCCTAGCCAAAATACACAGAGATAAGCGAGGTCTATGCACATTACAGTACGTTACACCGGGCTCGGTCGCATAGCAAACTGACAAAACACAAGTTTTACAGTACATACAGTAAAGCAGGCCAAAGCTGCAGGAGAGTTTCTACTGTAAAGGTTCTATGCACCGTACGGTAATGTACACATACTGTACAGTACCTGTACAATTCTATAGCAGGGCAGACTCAATTGAAATGGCTACCGCCTGTGACTCCTAGCTCCTAGGAGGCACTCAGCTATGGAGCAAATAACAGCACAGATTTTGCAGGCTACGGGGCAATGCTGAAGGAGCGTCACAATCCCCTAGCTACAATACACAGGGGTGATAGAGATAATCGAGTGGCTGGAGGGGGGTCCCCTTGATTTAAGGGGCCCCCACTCCTCCAGGGTACTCCGGCCAGGTGTGACTAGTTGGGTATTTAATTCCATGGCCGCAGGGACCGGTATAAAAGTCTCCCCCGGCTGTGCATTATCTGTCCAGCTAGTGGAGCCCAGTGCTGATTCAAAAAATATGGGGAACCCCTACGCTTTTTTGTCCCCCTTATTTTTTGCACCAGGACCAGGCGCAGAGCCCGGTGCTGGTTCTAAAAAGATGGGGGATCCCGTGTCCATTTTTTCCGTATTCCTGCCGGAATTCGACTGCAATTGCATATACAGTACTGTACCCCTTAATGTCACTGCTTACAGTATACAGTATTTAGACATGAGCTTGTGTACAGTATCTGTCATGAGGTGCTTTTTTCACTGACACTATAACTTTTTTCTATTGTAATATACTGTACAGAGGCGGCAAACTAGCCAAACGGGAATAATCAGCTTCTGCGGAATAAAATGAGATGCTACAGTACATGCCTATATTCTGTGAGTGAATGCGGCTCTATGAAATTAAATCAGAAAATTTAAATATGAAATGCATTACTAATGTGTGGCATTACTGTACTGTATGTGTATAAGGTGTACTACAATATTTTCTGGTGTAACATAAGGAAAGGGCACTACTGCATGGTCTAATGCAGTGGTTCTCAAACTTGGTCCTCAGGACCCCACACAGTGCATGTTTTGCAGGTAAACCAGCAAGTGCACAGATGTACAGTATTCATTACTAACTGACACATTTTAGAAGGTCCATACAGTAGGTGGAGCTAATTTTTTCACTTGTGATTCTGTGAGACCTGCAAAACCTGCACTGTGTGGGGTCCTGAGGACTGAGTTTGAGTACCTGTGGTCTAATGTAAATAAAGATGAATGTGGTGGGGTGTAATGTGAATAAGGGGCATTACTGTTAGGAGTAATGTGGTACTATGATATGATGTCATGAGAATAAGAGACACCACTGCATGATATAATGTGAATAAAGTTGCAGTACTGTGTTGTGTCATTTCATCTTCGGGTATTATTGTGTTACCATGCCCCTTCCCAGCAAGAACATACTGTACACTGTTTTGGGCTGGCACTAAATGTGCACATTGTTCTTATTTAGATTATAGGGGGTAGGAGCGCCAAAATGGGTGATGGTGCTGGGAAAGGGGTGCAGGGTTAGAGGCGGAACTACGTAGCATCTGTGCAAGAGGGCATCAGCCAAAATCTAGCCTAGGGCATCATGTTGGTCAGGTTTGGCTCTGATAATACTGTATACTGTACTCTTACTGTACTTTGCATTCAATACAGATACTGTTTGCACACAGGTTTTACATGAATCATTGGCAATGCTGCAGGAGTGTCTCATTAGGCAATCTAAAATATACCACGACTATGGGTGGGGATACAGTAGGGAAGTTCTGTCACCATAAGCTGTCTGCTGTGTATAGCATATTTCCATCTGAGATGCATTTGTGTGTTTGTAATAAGAAAAAAACATTTTACTGTACATTTAGTGGATACAGTATTTCTCCCCCATAATGACGTATCATACTGTACAGGTACCCTCATGTACTGTACCGTACCATACTGTAAAATTGAATATTTATTGGAAAAACATCAATATTAATGTAAAAAAAAAGTATTACAACATCCGATTCCATGTACTGCACTGATCAAAATGTACAGTACTCTTATTCAGGACTTATAAAACTGAAAATAACTGTTCATACACATCAATAACATTACTACTGTATAATATTCTACATTAGTTTATGCAATAATCAGACAAAGGCAATTTTATAATTTTTTTTAATAATGCACCAATTTAAAATTTTAAACAGAAAATACAGTACAGAACTACATATTTGTGGCTTGACCATTTCTTTCGACTACAACAGGTAATACTTTATACAGGTGATTTATATAATTATTACAATGTTCAGGTGTGAGTACTTCTAGCCAAAATTTCTTTATCCCATCCACCAGTTGCTGTTTTGTTGTTGGCTTTGCAACACTCCTAACGTACCTCTTCAATTGAGCCCACACTAATTCGATTGGGTTCATGTCTGGTGATCTATATAAAAATTAAAAAAAAGCGTATAGAAAAAATTAATTACATTACAGTAAATAGAGAAAATTAAACATACAATATTGTACTGTTTATTAAACAAAATTTTTTTTTACAGTACTAGAGTGCTATCCAAAATTTTACTTGTACACTGTTGAAAGAATACTCACTCTGGTGGTGTGCGTTCCCAATTCATACCTTTCTCTTCCATAAATTTGGCTGAGGCGGAGTGTTTAGGATCATTGTCTTGGAATATCCTATGGTGAGTTGGGTAATATTTATTCACAAATGGTACCATACATTCCTCTACTATTGTTTCTTGGAAAAATTTCTTATCCATGATTCCTACAGAAATCAAAAAATGTTGTTCATTAATAAGCAACTCCTTTTATTGTGCAGTTACACGTACTCTACAGTACAGCATGTATTTTTACAGAACACAGGCACAGAATAAAGTATAGTACTGTACCTTCGAAAAATAATAGGGGACCAGCTCCTAATCGTGATATGCCTCCCCATACATGGACTTTCAATGGATGCTTTGGGCGTGGTTTTAAAGAGATATGGTTACGTTTCCTGAATGACATTCTGGAGAACCGCTCAAGGGCAACAGACGATTCATCTGTGAAAATGACATCATCAAATGTTTCACCACTCTCAATCCATCGCCGTGCCTGTTCCACTCTCTTTTCTTTATTCACATCTCTTATCATTGGAGATATCCTGTGAAGAGCCAAAAATAATGAAATCAGATACAGTTATGAAATTACAGATTTACAGATTACTGTATATACAGTAGACTGTATGTGCAGTATACTGTATTATATACCTACAGTACTGTATACATTAAACTGTACATACAGTACATTAAGGTACATACAGAGTAATATATACAGTATACTGTATACATACTGTACATACACACAAACACACACACACACACACACACAGTATACAGTATGTAATCATCACAATACAGTAAGCCGGCAATGCTTCATTGCTGTCTCTGAGTGCCTATACAGTAGGTATCTCTTTTGGGATAGAATATATACAGTATATACTGTACACACACACATACTGTATATAGTATAAAGTACACACTCTGTATAATGATTTATGGCATTATTATATCACGTATCAAGGGATTATTAACAGTGCATTTACTGTATGGTTTATACTGCTTTCAGTATTTTACCTTGTTGCGCCAAAGGTCCATCCCATTTTCCGTCGCATCCTTCTGATGCTGGTGGCCGATATGTCCAGGTCATACTTGGAATGGAGAATTCGTTTTATTTGCAGAGCAGTACGCTCATCATCCTCACGAGTTAGTTCCTCCACAATTTGTTGCACTCTCCTACAGTACAATACAGTATGAAAAATATGAATTCATGAACAGCACAATCACAGTTACAATTGATGAAGTTTTTATTTAATTTCAAAAAAATTGTTTATGGTATAAAGCAAGTCATTTAAACATTACAGTAGTGTACAGTACGTACCATGTGCATTTTGTAGGAAATACAAATCTGGGCGTTGTTCTCTCGAATGCATGATAGCGCACCGTTTCTAAAGTGACTATAATGCCACTTTCCTTGAGCCATGCATGGATCTCTTTGATGGTTTTATTTTCTTTTTTCATGTTGGCGATTATCTTGCTCATCGTTTTGTTGATAGTTACTGGCATGTTGTCCAACTATAATTCCTGTGTGGAGAGAAAACATTTGTGAATACTGTAGTCTAAAATTTACACATCTGAAAATGCATAAGAGTTTTATGATAGAAGTTAATACTGTACATGTTTACTATCCAGTACCTGATGTTCAAATTTAAGTATTGTATACTGTACAGTACTGAAAATACCACTTCAGTGTTATGGACTGCAATTAGTTTCCGGTATGAAACAGATACAGTACAGTAAATAACCCTCCTTGGAAGTGCATGGGCCCTTTGAGACTTACAGTAGTGTACAGCATAAGGGTCGACTGACATGATGTACAAGCATTACATACAGTACATGTCAGTACTGTATGTAAATTCTTCAATTATTGCCTAACAACAATGCTGCTTACTGTATATTAAATACTGTAGGCCTAGAAATGTGCATCTCTATGTAGTAGTTAAAAACACAGGGGCCTATGTGGATAAGCGAGTTCTATGCACACTAAAAATGGCCACCGACCGTGAACCCCCAGCACGTGGCAGCGCTCGGATATGTAGTGAGATACAGTATGGCATACATTTCACAGTCCAGGGGGCAATGCTGAAGGAGCGTCACAATCCCCTAGCTCAATTACACTGGGATAAGCGAGGTCTATGCACATTACGGTATACCGAGCTGGATCGCTTAGCAACCTGACAAAATGGCCGCCGACCGTGAACTCCCAGCACGTGGCAGTGCTCGGATATGTAGTGAGATACTGTACAGTATGGCATACATTTCACAGTCCAGGGGGCAATGCTGAAGGAGCGTCACAATCCCCTAGCTCAATTACACTGGGATAAGCGAGGTCTATGCACATTACGGTATACCGAGCTGGATCGCTTAGCAACCTGACAAAATGGCCGCCGACCGTGAACTCCCAGCACGTGGCAGCGCTCGGATATGTAGTGAGATACAGTATGGCATACATTTCACAGTCCAGGGGGCAATGCTGAAGGAGCGTCACAATCCCCTAGCTCAATTACACTGGGATAAGCGAGGTCTATGCACATTACGGTATACCGAGCTGGATCGCTTAGCAACCTGACAAAATGGCCGCCAACCATGAACTCCCAGCACGTGGCAGCGCTCGGATATGTAGTGAGATACAGTATGGCATACATTTCACAGTCCAGGGGGCAATGCTGAAGGAGCGTCACAATCCCCTAGCTCAATTACACTGGGATAAGCGAGGTCTATGCACATTACGGTATACCGAGCTGGATCGCTTAGCAACCTGACAAAATGGCCGCCGACCGTGAACTCCCAGCACGTGGCAGCGCTCGGATATGTAGTGAGATACAGTATGGCATACATTTCACAGTCCAGGGGGCAATGCTGAAGGAGCGTCACAATCCCCTAGCTCAATTACACTGGGATAAGCGAGGTCTATGCACATTACGGTATACCGAGCTGGATCGCTTAGCAACCTGACAAAATGGCCGCCGACCGTGAACTCCCAGCACGTGGCAGCGCTCGGATATGTAGTGAGATACAGTATGGCATACATTTCACAGTCCAGGGGGCAATGCTGAAGGAGCGTCACAATCCCCTAGCTCAATTACACTGGGATAAGCGAGGTCTATGCACATTACGGTATACCGAGCTGGATCGCTTAGCAACCTGACAAAATGGCCGCAGACCGTGAACTCCCAGCACGTGGCAGCGCTCAAATATGGAGTGAGAGATGGTATACATTTTAAAATACACCGGGATAAGTTGTACAGGCCAGGGAGCAATGCACAGGGACATTCATCATTTACGTATATAAATAATTGTAAACCGTAAATGAAAGAATTACCGGTCAAATACTGTATGACGAAACTGTGTCAATGAGCTGGAACACGTGAGCCTAGCAGAAGTTTTCGAAGGCAGAAACAGAGAGCAAATTATGAGGAGATTTCTGAAAGGTCGGAGAAGATCCACACAGCAAGTCTGCTTACGAGGAAACAGCTTTGCAAAGTGGGTAGCGGGGCGGTGACTGAGACGCTCTTTTATTCACATTCACACAAAAGGAATTCTTACCGCTGTGATTGGTGCCAATATAGGCGCATTCATCCTTACACCAATCACAGAGCATACTGTACTTTTGAATGTGAATAAAAGAGCGTCTCAGTCACCGCCCGCTACCCACTTTGCAAAGCTGTTTCCTCGTAGGCAGACTTGCTGTCTGGATCTTCTCCGACCTTTCAGAAATCTCCTCATAATTTGCTCTCTGTTTCTGCCTTCGAAAACTTCTGCTAGGCTCACGTGTTCCAGCTCATTGACACAGTTTCGTCATACAGTATTTGACCGGTAATTCTTTCATTTACGGTTTACAATTATTTATATACGTAAATGATGAATGTCCCAGTGCATTGCTCCCTGGCCTGTACAACTTATCCCGGTGTATTTTAAAATGTATACCATCTCTCACTCCATATTTGAGCGCTGCCACGTGCTGGGAGTTCACGGTCGGCGGCCATTTTGTCAGGTTGCTAAGCGATCCAGCTCGGTATACCGTAATGTGCATAGACCTCGCTTATCCCAGTGTAATTGAGCTAGGGGATTGTGACGCTCCTTCAGCATTGCCCCCTGGACTGTGAAATGTATGCCATACTGTATCTCACTACATATCCGAGCGCTGCCACGTGCTGGGAGTTCACGGTCAGCGGCCATTTTGTCAGGTTGCTAAGCGATCCAGCTCGGTATACCGTAATGTGCATAGACCTCGCTTATCCCAGTGTAATTGAGCTAGGGGATTGTGACGCTCCTTCAGCATTGCCCCCTGGACTGTGAAATGTATGCCATACTGTATCTCACTACATATCCGAGCGCTGCCACGTGCTGGGAGTTCACGGTCGGCGGCCATTTTGTCAGGTTGCTAAGCGATCCAGCTCGGTATACCGTAATGTGCATAGACCTCGCTTATCCCAGTGTAATTGAGCTAGGGGATTGTGACGCTCCTTCAGCATTGCCCCCTGGACTGTGAAATGTATGCCATACTGTATCTCACTACATATCCGAGCGCTGCCACGTGCTGGGAGTTCACGGTCGGCGGCCATTTTGTCAGGTTGCTAAGCGATCCAGCTCGGTATACCGTAATGTGCATAGACCTCGCTTATCCCAGTGTAATTGAGCTAGGGGATTGTGACGCTCCTTCAGCATTGCCCCCTGGACTGTGAAATTGACAGGGCCATCTTTTCATATGGGCTCAATGGGCTCTTGCCCAAGGGCCCCAGGAGTAAAAGGGACCTAGTCTGATAGCTGAGGGTCCCCTCTTTCCAGGGGTACCAGATTTTTGAAAATCGGCCCTGGGGAACCAGAGATAGCAGGCTTCAAAGCAGTGGTCCCCATCCAAACCTGTTAATTGTTTTTCACAGCCAGATATCTAGGTTTCTTTTTGCCTTAGAGTTTTTCGGAGGGTATACTCCAAAAGCTGTGACTCCCCCCTTTCAGTGGACACTGGCAGCTTGCCTCTACTATGCCCAGAACCAGAGATATCAGCCTTCAAGCAGCTGTTCCCTGCTCCAGCTCCACACTCCTACTGTAATATGCAGTTTTATATTTTTGTCGGTGGATTGCTCTGGCTTCTAAAGTCTGATCCCCAAGTCCCCAGTACGTCCTGACAGGTGTCCCCAGTATGTCCCCAGTACCTCCTGACAGGTGGGACTCTAGTTTTTTTTTTCCCCATTAGAGCTAAGAAATCTACAGTATTTCCAGGAACTGGATATACTGTATCTGCAGTAAAGCACGCTGCCCTGACCCCCGGAAAATGATGAATATTAAGCCCACTCCATTATCCACTCCTCCCCTGTGTATTAAACACCCCCTACCACCCTGGAAGTCATGTACCAGGGCCCCTTCATTCAGCACAAAGCCCCCTTCTACAGTTTAGTGTTCTCCTTCCTGCCCCATCTGTGCAGTAAAGGAATAATTAGCAGAAATTATTTCTCCAGGTCCTACTGTACATACTGAGCGAAAGATAGAACCCCCCCCTATCCCCCGCGAAGCATCAAAGCTGCCGCTGATAGCTCCCCCCACCCCTTCCGTTGGTGAGTGGGTAGGGGCCCCAGTGCATTGCTGTGTCCAGGGGCCCACACTGCTGTTAAGATGGCTCTGGTAATTGAGCTAGGGGATTGTGACGCTCCTTCAGCATTGCCCCCTGGACTGTACCATACTGTATCTCACTCCATATCCAAGCGCTGCCACGTGCTGGGAGTTCACGGTCGGTGGCCATTTTGTCAGGTTGCTAAGCGATCCAGCTCGGTATAACGTAATGTACAGTACATAGACCTCGCTTATCCCCGTGTACTATGTGCAGTAGTACTGAATGATTGCTATCACTTGTGGTGAAACACCTATCTTATCAAATACAGTAACTACTGTACAGTATAGTTGTTCGCACAGGTGATGGTAATCATACTGTATATTTAAACTGAAGTCCGTAACAGAGCATTCTGTCCCTCCTGCAGAGGTTCATGTTGGGAGGCACAGGGAAAAAAGTATAATACTGTACAGTATTTGCACTTTACTGTTGTGCACTTTATTTGAAAATGTACAGTTGTTTGCTATTTTTAGCATGCTGTGCTTTACATGTTTTCTTATTGTGGTTTTTATATTTTTAGACAAAAGACAAAGAATGCAGACTACCAGATTTTACGGGAGTGCCAAAACCCACCCATCAGTGGCACAGAAACTTGCTGCAGTAGTCCCACAAAAGAAGAAGAAAACTGCCAAGGCGGCTCAGAAAGAAAATGTGGTGAAACCACGAAAAAATGCCAAGGCAAAGAATAATAAGTTGGAGCTGATATGTGGTGTGGCAAATGATGTAATTGTTCCATCTCCTGCTGATCACAGTGTTCAGCCAATGAATCTGGAAATACCGGTGCTAGAGGACGTGACAAACACGCTGCATCAGGAAGCTTCTTTTTTGGACCATGTAGCCACCCCTGGACAAGAAGACATGACACATTCACCACGAAGAAGGTTGCATTTCACAGATGTGAACACCAAAGTGCAGGACTGCCAGTGTACCTGTCCTGTTTTACTAAAGGAGCTACTCAGTAAGGTGACCAATATGGAGTCAGAAGTTGGTGGACAGGTCAATCAGCTGCAGACCGATGTGGCTGGCCTTAAAGAAGGCATAAAGGAACAGATGGTAGAAGCCATGAAGAAAGTCATTGAACAAACGAGGGAAGAATGGCAAGTTGGAGTTTGCCGCACCATAATTGCAACACACCACCAAGCGGTTCAAGTCAGCGGCCTGGACGACCGAGGCCTGGAGGACCGCAGAGGAGGCCTGGAGGACCGCAGAGGAGGCCTGGAGGACCGCAGAGGAAACCTGGAGGACCGCAGAGGAGGCCTGGACGACCGTAGAGGAGGCCTGGAGGACCGCAGAGGCCTGGACCACAGCAGCGGACTGGACGAAGTCAGCGACTTGGATGACCGCAGAGGAGGCCTGGAGGACCGCAGAAGAGACCTGGAGGACCGTAGAGGAAACCTGGAGGACCGTAGAGGAGGCCTGGACGACCGTAGAGGAGGCCTGGACGACCGTAGAGGAGGCCTGGACGACCGTAGAGGAGGCCTGGAGGACCGCAGAGGCCTGGACCACAGCAGCGGACTGGACGAAGTCAGCGACTTGGATGACCGCAGAGGAGGCCTGGAGGACCGCAGAAGAGACCTGGAGGACCGTAGAGGAAACCTGGACGACCGTAGAGGAGGCCTGGACGACCGTAGAGGAGGCCTGGACGACCGTAGAGGAGGCCTGGAGGACCGCAGAGGCCTGGACCACAGCAGCGGACTGGACGAAGTCAGCGACTTGGATGACCGCAGAGGAGGCCTGGAGGACCGCAGAAGAGACCTGGAGGACCGCAGAGGAAACCTGGACGACCGTAGAGGAGGCCTGGACGACCGTAGAGGAGGCCTGGACGACCGTAGAGGAGGCCTGGAGGACCGCAGAGGCCTGGACCACAGCAGCGGACTGGACGCAGTCAGCGGCTTGGACGACCGCAGAGGAAACCTGGAGGACCGCAGAGGAGGCCTGGACGACCGTAGAGGAGCCCTGGAGGACCGCAGAGGCCTGGACCACAGCAGCGGACTGGACGAAGTCAGCGACTTGGACGACCGCAGAGGAGGCCTGGAGGACCGCAGAAGAGACCTGGAGGACCGCAGAAGAGACCTGGAGGACCGCAGAGGAAACCTGGAGGACCGCAGAGGAGGCCTGGACGACCGTAGAGGAGCCCTGGAGGACCGCAGAGGCCTGGACCACAGCAGCGGACTGGACGCAGTCAGCGGCTTGGACGACCGCAGAGGAAACCTGGAGGACCGCAGAGGAGGCCTGGACGACCGTAGAGGAGCCCTGGAGGACCGCAGAGGCCTGGACCACAGCAGCGGACTGGACGAAGTCAGCGACTTGGACGACCGCAGAGGAGGCCTGGAGGACCGCAGAAGAGACCTGGAGGACCGCAGAAGAGACCTGGAGGACCGCAGAGGAAACCTGGAGGACCGCAGAGGAGGCCTGGACGACCGCAGAGGAGGCCTGGACGACCGCAGAGGAGGCCTGGACGACCGCAGAGGAGGCCTGGACGACCGCAGAGGAGGCCTGGAGTACCGCAGAGGGCTAGACGACCGCAGAGGCCTGGATTCAAGTGTGCTGTTGCCAGGAACACCAATGATGACCAGCACACCTGCTCACAGGCCACTTCTCAATACATTCGGAGGCTCTCTGAACAATATTGCCCTGGCTGTCATCTCAACTTCCCTGGACGACCATCTGTACAGAGCTTCAAATGGACATATTCAGAAATATGCATATTCTCTGTTCCAGCACCATGTACAGTACGACAAATACTTGACGTGGGCCAATCGTGTGAACTTTGATGGTTCCAAGGGCAAACTTCCGCTGCCCAAAAATCTGGTACATGACATCATGGCTAGGTGTGAACGCCGCGTGAGGATTGGTGATCCAGAAAAGAGGAAGATAAGGGATACCATAAACGCTGCGCTGAGAACGAAGAGGAAAATGACTTGGAAGCTCCACTATGATGAAACAAGATCATTACCTACCTCCTAGCTTCAGCACATCAGCTTCACACAGCTGAAGCTAAAAAATTGTGTCAATGTACCTGTATGACCTGTACATTTTCTGGGGCTGCATGCACTGTGCTGAATCCACTTGGAGCAGCTCGGTTACTCAAAGGGGAGTGCATGAACTTGGCTCACCACATTCCTGGTAATGTAAGGGCCTGGTACAAGTTGCCCCTTTTATTCCTGTTGATTTTTTGGGCGCTGCTGTATCTATCCAGTAGCAGCCGAGTCCATTGTGCTGTGTCCATCTGGGGCCTTGGGCTGCGTTTCCATCCAGGGGCTGCTGTTGTCAGTCCTCTATTCTGGTGTCCGTATGCGACAGTGTTAAAAAGCAAAAGACAAAAACGAAAAATAATTCAAAAAAGCAAAACCTAAAAATAAAGTACAAAAACCATCACCCCGCACCACCACCACAAAAAAATAAATTATAAAAATGTTAAAGTTGATATTGTTACTGTATTTGTGCTGTTACCTTTTGATTAAAGTACCGTACAGTATGTGTGATGTTACATGTTCCAAATGATTTTGTCCGTAAATAAAGTGTTTCTTAAAATAAACATGACGTGGTTTCCAATGTTTGTATTCCCAACTTCCTGTACTGTATAAATTAGTACTACTGTATGATGGGAATTCAATTAAGAGTGGTATACTGTATGTAAAACAACTTGGTTAGGCATCTTGCATTTCATATTTTAATAAAAACCACAGGAAACTTCTATTTTTAAAAGTTTATTGAAGAAAAAAAAGGTGTTTTTTTTAAATAAAGTTTGAAAGTTAATTAAAACAAAAAAGTAGTTTGTTATTCGTTATATTCTTTTCTTGTGTATATAGATATCTGTGGGAAAAAAAAAAAAAGTATTAAAGTAAAGACGCTCATGTTCATTTGTTTTCCAAGAAAATTTGTGGAACCACACAGCCCAGCAATAAGTCATGCTGGGCTGTGTGGTTCCACAAAAGGCATGCGGTACAAAGTGAAATAGTGGTGTCAGTGGTCAGCACTTTGACACGCTAACATTTGTGGAACCACACAGCCCAGCAATAAGTCATGCTGGGCTGTGTGGTTCCACAAAAGGCATGCGGTCCAAAGTGAAATAGTGGTATCAGTGGTCAGCACTTTGACACGCTAACATTTGTGGAACCACACAGCCCAGCAATAAGTCATGCTGGGCTGTGTGGTTCCACAAAAGGCATGCGGTCCAAAGTGAAATAGTGGTATCAGTGGTCAGCACTTTGACACGCTAACATTTGTGGAACCACACAGCAATGGCTGACACACACAAAATGCCTGACACACACAAAATGCCTGACACACACATGCTGGAGTGAAAACACATGTTTGCCAAACAGTCGACAGCACATGTCGGCCAGATGGCCGACCAAACTTGCTCCAAATCAGCCCAAACTGGCCAGAAAGCACCCCAGCACACTCAGGAGGTACTGTACACCACAGCTAAATTAGGAGAGAATTTCATTACAAACAGCCAGATCTTGCAGATTATCTGCCAGATAATTGTATGGTGTACAGTATGCCTATCTTATACAGTAGAAAAAGATACTATACAATGGAGTACAATAACAAAAATTTTTATTAAATAAAATTAAACTAATCGTAATAAAAAATTAAAAAAGTGGTCCACTAAGAGGTGGACCACCACCCGCAGGAGCTGGATGGCACGCTGCAACTGTTCTGTGGGAAAAAAAAGGACAGTATTACAAAACAAATACTGAATACTTTACAGTGTAGTAATGGCAATACAGTACTTTACTCTATATTAGACAATCTTGTTATTTACAATGTACAGTACTGTATTGTCAGTACAGTAAATCAAACACTACTGTATGCTGTCGAGGTAATTTAAACATTGCTTTAGTTTACCTCTTGTATAAGTGGGCTGCTGCCTGCCCCCTTCTGGGCCAGCCCACCTATCTTGCCCCTGTCTGGGGCCCCCATAAATCATTGGCACTATATTGGAGAAAAAAAAACATTTAGTCACATTCAAATAGTAAACAATTATTACTGTATACTGTAGGTACAGTATTATACTGTATTGCTGGTATTCAAAATATAAAGTACTGTACAAGAGTTTAGCTTCAATAGGTCATAAACAAATTGTCAAAGGAATAAAACACCACAGTACAAATACTGTAGACATTTACTGTATGTATTAGCAGTCATGACATTTCATGACCGCTTCAGAAAAAAGAGGGTTACAGTACTGTAGGTGGTGTTGTAGGGAGTACTATCAATAATAGTGGACTGTACTCAGAGCCAGCCATAAATAATATGATTCCCTAGTCAAGTTTTTGGATGCTGCCCCCTTGCACAGATGCTATTTCCGCCTCTGAGCCTGTACCCCTTTCCCAGCACCATCACCCCTCAACCATAGCAGTCCTCATTTTGGTGCTCCTCCAACTTACTGTACTGTATGTTTAAAATAGCAACAGTGTGCACATTCGGTGTGCATCCCAAAACGGTGCATGTTCTTGCTGGGAAGGGGCATGGCCACACAGTAATTCCCCAATCTGAAATGACGCCACACAGTACTGCAACTTTATTCACAACATATCATGCAATAGTGTCTCTTATTCTCGTTACATCATATGATAGTACCACATTACTCCTCAAAGTATTCCCACTTATTCACATTGCATCACATCATATTGCTCTTTGTTCACATTAGACCACACAGTAGTGCCCTTGCTACAGTATATGTTACACAACAAAGTACTGTATACACATAATGCTGCACATTAGTAATGCATTTTGTATGCACAGAATATACTGTAGGCATGCTGCATATCATATTAATCAGCAGAAGCTGCTTGTGCCCCTAGGCATTTGGCAATTATGCCTATGCCTAGGGCAGGCTCAGACTGGAGATCAGTACGTAATCCCGCAGGACGGGATCCCGGCAGTCAAAATACAGACGCCGGAATCCCGACCACACAATCCCGACAGGGGCGGCGAGCGGAAAGCAGCCCCTTGCATGCTTGCTTAGCTCGCCACGCGGTGGGCACGGTGCCTCGCTACGCTCTACACACTATTATATCAGTAGTCAGGAAACGCAGCATGCATTTGTGTAGTGAAGAGGGTGAAAAAGGAGAGAAAGTACAGTTTGTACTGTAAGGTTATGTCAGAGGGTGTGAAGATGATCAGCTCAGTGTTATACATGTTACAGTAAGTTAGAATACAGTACAGTGCATTATGTATTTCTATTTTATTACCAGGTGTCTCCTCCACTGGTTGGCGACGGACTGTAAAAAGATAAAATACAGTTAGTCATATCAGTTGGACTTAAAGTAATGTTGGAGAAAAAAAATACTGTAATTGCAGTACCAACTATTGCTACTGTACAGTATATTTATTTACCAAAATGGTATTCTGGCTCGTCGTCTGTGGGTAAAAGAGAAGAATATTATAAGATACAGTATACAGTAAAAAGTATAGTAATAGTAAACTAGTGTCCAGGCCTAGTGACAGGTGGGTAAAAAAAGGTATGCTTGTGACAGGCATGGTGATTCCAAGGGACCCCACCGAGACCATCAGAAAATTTGTGAGTGGCCCGTATGCCGGTGATTATGACTAGACTAAGGTACCAACTCTTTTTTGCTTTGAATTATGCATACTGTACAGTACTGTACTGTATGTGCATATTGTACAGTACACTTAAAATATTTAGCAGTTACTGTAGTGGTAATTTTTGGGATGACAGTATCAGCATACTGTAAGCATCCAACTGCGGCCCCCAAACAGATGCCGCCCCTAGGTACAGTACGTGCCTCTCGTGCCTAATGGGAAATTCATCACTGACAGTATCTAGAGAGAGAGATGAATGGAGAGACAGTGACATGGGGGGAGAGAGAGAGCGAGAGAGAGAGAGAGAGAGAGAGAGAGAGAGATTTAGTAAGATGGGAGTTTTTTTTAGAACAGGTGATGTTATCCACAGAGGCAGAACTCTGGGAGGCAACGGAGTCATCTGCCGCCGGGCTCCTGCTCTGAAGGAGGGGAACCTCTCCTCCTATTCTGTGACACCATTGAATTAAGTTAATTGATAGCTGTCGCTGTCTTTTTAGTGGCAGACTTCCTCACTGGTCCACGCACCTTACAAGTCACACCCTCTTTATTATACTGAATATACACATTTTACAAGTATCACACCCAGGATTAGAAACCACAACCTATTACACTGGAAGCAGGAACCTCACTGATGAAGCGGTTTGCTCCTGTATAGCAAATATGAGAATTCTAACTACAGTATATGAAGATACTTCTCTGACAATTACAAATATTACCTACTGTACTGCATTATCGTCTGTAAGTGTAACTACTGTAGATAAATGTTAATGTGGAATGTGATTGGTTGCTACTGTATGGGCAATATCACCAGTTCAAACAAAAACAATCATCTAAAGTCCCCCATCCACTATTCCGATTTGTGCAATTTTTATCCGATTTCTACGCATTTTCCAGAAAAATCTGATGAAAAGTGCTACTCTGGTGGAATCAAATCAATGTCAGTGATAATTCTTACCACTAAATGCCGCCTCATCGTATTCATCATCCTCCTCCTCCTCGGCGGCCTGTTCCAGTGTAGGAACTATGAAAAAACATTAATGAGAAAAAAAAGGTTCATTCCAGGAAATACACTACTTTACACCTAACCGCTAGAATCCTGACTGCTGGTCATGCAAACCCAACCCATTGGTTTAACACAATGTACAGTACAGTACAATACTTTAGTTTACTTACCAAGTTGGGGAGAGGGCTTTTTCTCCCCTTCCTCATCACTGTCAATAATTACTGAGTGGAAAATAAAAAAATATTATAAACAAAATACAGTAGAGTACAGTTACTACAAAATTGCACAGTAGTACAGTGCTACAGGAGGCAGAGATATATTCATAATACAGTAGGAGCAGAATGACTGTCCAGTGGTAGGGGACATACAGTACTGTACTGTGCCTGTATTTAACTCGTGTTGGAGGAGAGGCGATTTCGCACACAGAGGCGAAAAGGGGTCTTCACAGTGAGGGAAATACTGTACAGTACATGTTTGGAATTCCCTGCCTGAAAAGTAATAAAAGTGGACTTGGTCAATACTTTTAAGAATGGGCTTGAGAAAATCCTACTGTACTTACTATACTCCTCCGGCTCAGAGTCCACGTACAGGTAAGTGACATCTGTGTTGAATATAAAAAAAACAAAAAGAAAAGTCAATGGGATTTCTGCAATCAGGATACCGCTGTCGGTCACTTGACTGCTGGAATCCTGACCACTGGTCACGCAAACCCAAGCCATTGGTACTGTTAATAAATCAATGAATGTAGAATGTAGAGTACTGTACAGTAGATTACAATTCTTACCAGGCTGGCCTGAAGGCTCCCCCATTTCCTCCTCCTCCTCCTCCTCGGTATCAATAACGAGGCGGTCTGTGTGTACAAGATAACAAGTATTGTAAAATAAAAAAATTACAGTAATACTGTAGGAAACTAGTGTGTCTGTAACAAAAATAATGATTACCACTTCCAGAGCTCTGCTGGTCAGACGGTGTTGGTGGTGGTGGTGGTGGTGGTACTGTGAGAAAAAACAACAGTGCTGTAAGTGAAGCTGTCAATTTGTAACATGTACTATACAGTATCCAGGACACATGTACAGTAGTGTAACGATGACAGTCACACCAGAATTCTCGTTACACAATACCTGGCAGCGCAGCAGGTGGTGGTGGTGGTGGTGGTGGTGTTGTTGGTACTGTGGGAAAAAAAATAACAGTACTGTAAGTGAAGCTGTCAATTGGAAACATGTACTGTACAGTATCCAGGACACATGTACAGTAGTGTAACAACGATGACAGTAGCACCAGAATTCTCGTTACACAATACCTGGCAGCGCAGCAGGTGGTGGTGGTGGTGGTGTTGTTGGTACTGTGGGAAAAAAAATAACAGTACTGTAAGTGAAGCT
Organism: Pseudophryne corroboree; assembly: GCF_028390025.1. NCBI lineage: Eukaryota > Metazoa > Chordata > Amphibia > Anura > Myobatrachidae > Pseudophryne > Pseudophryne corroboree. The sequence goes on from NC_086446.1 coordinate 689,259,741, forward strand.
GTCAATTGGAAACATGTACTGTACAGTATCCAGGACACATGTACAGTAGTGTAACAACGATGACAGTAGCACCAGAATTCTCGTTACACAATACCTGGCAGCGCAGCAGGTGGTGGTGGTGGTGGTGGTGGTGGTGTTGTTGGTACTGTGGGAAAAAAAATAACAGTACTGTAAGTGAAGCTGTCAATTGGAAACATGTACTGTACAGTATCCAGGACACATGTACAGTAGTGTAACAACGATGACAGTAGCACCAGAATTCTCATTACACAATACCTGGCAGCGCAGCAGGTGGTGGTGGTGGTGGTGGTGGTGGTGTTGTTGGTACTGTGGGAAAAAAAATAACAGTACTGTAAGTGAAGCTGTCAATTGGAAACATGTACTGTACAGTATCCAGGACACATGTACAGTAGTGTAACGATGACAGTCACACCAGAATTCTCGTTACACAATACCTGGCAGTACTGCAGCAGGTGGTGGTGGTGGTGGTGGTGTTGGTACTGTGGGAAAAAAAATAACAGTACTGTAAGTGAAGCTGTCAATTGGAAACATGTACTGTACAGTATCCAGGACACATGTACAGTAGTGTAACGATGACAGTCACACCAGAATTCTCGTTACACAATACCTGGCAGCGCAGCAGGTGGTGGTGGTGGTGTTGGTACTGTGGGAAAAAAAATAACAGTACTGTAAGTGAAGCTGTCAATTGGAAACATGTACTGTACAGTATCCAGGACACATGTACAGTAGTGTAACAACGATGACAGTAGCACCAGAATTCTCGTTACACAATACCTGGCAGCGCAGCAGGTGGTGGTGGTGGTGGTGGTGGTGGTACTGTGGGAAAAAAAATAACAGTACTGTAAGTGAAGCTGTCAATTTGAAACATGTACTGTACAGTATCCAGGACCAAAAAGGGGTCCGGCCAATAAACAATCTGCATCAGAGAAGCAAGATACAGTATGCTTAAAGTATACAGTACTACTGTATATACTAGATCGCCAACAAACGTAAATTAACAAACAACTATCACTGGAATTTACCATCCTCATCCCGTAGCGAAGCACGGGTATTCAGCTATCTACAATGTTATTTATACTTTGTGTTTAATATTTACATTTAGTTTTGTAAACAGACATTCTTAACATTAACGGATTGCAGCGAGTTATCTGTGATGGTCAGGACAGGGGGTTGGGACTATAGAAATCACTATGTACTGTACACTACTGTATTTGACAATACTTACCAGCTTGGCGGCGCCTGTCCCGCCTCCTGTGACGTCGTGCTACCAGCCCTGTAAAAATATATATATACACAGTATAATGGCAGCATACTGTACAGCCAATGAAATTCAACATTGACAGCATCTTTATGACATCACAATAAATGGAATTGTTCATTCTAGTACCCTGCACCTAATCACTCAGGAGGGCATAGTGTACTGTACTGTCTTCAAAACTTAAGGGGCACATTTCTAAATGTGACATACAGTACACTTACAGTATCGCTACAGTACAGTAGGTCCAGGGTATTAGACAGAACACTACCTTTATAGACATTGTAACACACATAAGCATTGCCCTTATAAACATTATGACACACATCAGCATGCAGCCCTCCCACCCTTAACCATCTCAGTACTGTTCATTACATTACAAATTGATTTCATGACAGATGATGCAGTACTCACCTGAATTCATCTTATTCACGTCATGTCACAGTAGTGCAGTTTATTCACGTCACAGTACTGTCCTTGATTCACGTTGTGTCACACAGTAGAGCACCGTATTCACGTCACAGTACTGTCCTTGATTCACGTTGTGTCACACAGTAGAGCACCTTATTCACGTTACTGTACTGTACGTCACAGTAGTGCAGTAGTATATCCACATTACGTCACAAAGTAGAGATCTGCCACAGTCATGAACCTTATAACACATTATGCAAGAGTAATGCACGTCAGAACACATTAGGCCACTGTAACATCCCTTAGAATAATTTCTGCCAAAGTAACATCCCTTAGAACACTGTACTATCTGAAACACAAATTTCTGCACACTGCACGACACACTGCAATTAAACCACACAATGCACTGCACGACTGCATAGTGTATGCACTGCGTGATATGACAAACTGCACATTTCCCTGCAAAATATGATACAATGTACACTACACAAAAAACTGCAATTACCACATGTGTATACAGTACACTGCACGACAGTGCTGGCCCTAGCCAGATACAGATACAGCCGCAGTCACGCAAAATATAGGCATGCCGCATATCATTTTAATCAGCAGAAGCTGCTGGTGCCCCTAAGCATAGCAAATGCCCTAGGCATTTGCCTACTGTAGTTTGCCTATGCCTAAGGCCGGCTCTGCTGCACGATGTGATTCACTATGCATTACACTCACTGCACAATACCATATACTGAATGTACACTGCATGACACGCTGCAATTACGCAGCACGATACACTGTGATACATTGCATATACTGTACACTGCATGATACTGTACACTGCACAATCGTAGACCACGTGGATTGTAAAGAACTACTGTATATACACAAGTTTAAAAAAATAACAATTGTTTTTGTAAAACGCATGTCGATCTTTTTCCATGTCAACTTAACGACCATGTCAACCTACAGTAACTGGTGTCAACCAATTTCAAAAGCCGCACCATCTAGGTCGACGCAAAAAAACAAATTGACCTTTTGACCCGGGTTAATGTTTGGTCCTTGTTTAACCATTTGTTTACCACAAATACTGTACAGTGCTGTATAGACCGGATACCTGCTGCTACAGCAGCCCCTGCTATAATGTACTGTACCTGTAACTACAGTAACTTAAAGTACAGTAATCTACAGTAATGTACTGTACTTACAATCCCTTATGGCCTGCAGGCGTCGTGGGGTCCTCCTCACGAGGTCACTCCATCTCCTCTGGAGAGACCTCACCGTTCTCCTCCGGTTGTAGGTCCGGAGGATAGCCCTACTTGCCCTCCTGTATGCTCTCACCTTCTCCTCGTTGCTGGCGAGAGTTCTGTCCCGCCAGCGAACGAGGAGACGCAGCTCACCCAGAGCATAGGGACGGTCCCGTACAGCAGCCATAACCGTCCTTATGCTCAATGAGCGTCTCAGACGTCGTGCGCCTCAGACGTCGTGCGTCTCAGACGTCGTGCGTTCCAGGCATTCAACGTACAGTACTGTAGTTACTGTACTTTGTGACAGTTTCCCTTAGTTTTAAATATGCCCTTTATTTGACCACAGTATTTTCCACTGTCTTGCCCTACGCCCTTCCCTCCTGGGAGCCTTCACAGGTCTTATGCTATACACAAATACCGAAGATGCACAGTCCGTCAGAATACACTCATTTCATTCCCGCTGTTTAGGTGCATTTAGCGTAAAGAATCGCTCCTGCAGATGTACTTTGATTTATGTGAAACCTGTGTGCATCCTTCCATTGGATGTACTGTATTGGAGAGAAAAAAAAAAAATGTTAAAGTGAATGTCACGGGAACACATTAAAAATAAGGTTGGCACTTCCTTCCCATTGGTGTTGGTTTACAGTATGCCGTAGTGTACTCGGACGCTCATGTAATTGCATTTCAAAGGCACAGTATTTTCCATCGTCTCCCCCCTACCCCCATCGCCCTTCCCCCCTGGGGGCCTGCACAGGGAGGAAATTCAGGTCCTGTGCAATACACAAACGCTGAAGATCTACAGTACTGTTTTGCTTAGTTGGTAGCGTCAGAATACACTCATTTCATTCACGCTGTTTGGGTGCATTTAGCGTAAAGAATCGCTCCTGCAGATGTACTTTGATTTATGTGGAACCTGTGTGCACCCTTCCATTGACTTTCTTACAATGTAAATAAAATAATACAGTGCATTATTACAGAAAAAAAAAAAAAAAAAAAAAGAAAGCACATCATGTCTCGAACCCTGGACCCCCAGCGAGGGAGGTGGGAGCCTTCACCCCTAGCCCACGACGCCTCATGAGAGATTTCTAATTTCATGTGTGAAAGTACTGCAAACAGCGCCCGGCCCTCGCCCCATTGCTGTTGGTTTATGCCTTAGAGGACTCGGACGCTCGCATTTGTAAAGCACGGTGTTTTCCTCCGCCTCCTGCTAGCCTGTTGCCCTTCCCCCATGGGAGCCTGCACAGATCATGCAGTAGACAGGGAGGGAATGCAGGTCATGTGCAATACACAAACGCCCACTGTAGTACTATTTTGCTCACTTACAGTACTGTACTGTAGGTTGCATTTAGCGTAAAGAATTGCTCCTGCAGATGTACTGTACTTTGATTTATGTGAAACCTGTGTGCATCCTTCCATTGGATGTACTGTATTGGAGAGAAAAAAAAAATGTTAAAGTGAATGTCACGGGAACACATTAAAAATAAGGTTGGCACTTCCTTCCCATTGGTGTTGGTTTACAGTATGCCGTAGTGTACTCGGACGCTCATGTAATTGCATTTCAAAGGCACAGTATTTTCCATCGTCTCCCCCCTACCCCCATCGCCCTTCCCCCCTGGGGGCCTGCACAGGGAGGAAATTCAGGTCCTGTGCAATACACAAACGCTGAAGATCTACAGTACTGTTTTGCTTAGTTGGTAGCGTCAGAATACACTCATTTCATTCACGCTGTTTGGGTGCATTTAGCGTAAAGAATCGCTCCTGCAGATGTACTTTGATTTATGTGGAACCTGTGTGCACCCTTCCATTGACTGTCTTACAATGTAAATAAAATAATACAGTGCATTATTACAGAAAAAAAAAAAAAAAAAAAGAAAGAAAGCACATCATGTCTCGAACCCTGGACCCCCAGCGAGGGAGGTGGGAGCCTTCACCCCTAGCCCACGACGCCTCATGAGAGATTTCTAATTTCATGTGTGAAAGTACTGCAAACAGCGCCCGGCCCTCGCCCCATTGCTGTTGGTTTATGCCTTAGAGGACTCGGACGCTCGCATTTGTAAAGCACGGTGTTTTCCTCCGCCTCCTGCTAGCCTGTTGCCCTTCCCCCATGGGAGCCTGCACAGATCATGCAGTAGACAGGGAGGGAATGCAGGTCATGTGCAATACACAAACGCCCACTGTAGTACTATTTTGCTCACTTACAGTACTGTACTGTAGGTTGCATTTAGCGTAAAGAATTGCTCCTGCAGATGTACTGTACTTTGATTTATGTGAAACCTGTGTGCATCCTTCCATTGGATGTACTGTACTGGAGAGAAAAAAAAAAAATGTTAAAGTGAATGTCACGGGAACACATTAAAAATAAGGTTGGCACTTCCTTCCCATTGGTGTTGGTTTACAGCAGGGGTGTCAAACTCAAATTCATCGGGGGCCGCATCAGCAGTTTGGTCCCCATCAAAGGGCCGGTTGTATCTGTAGGTCTATCCAAAATTTACCGCTCCACCTGCCTTATATGTGCCCAGCCATCTGCCCCCTTTTAAAGTGCCCAGCCATGTGCCCCCTTTTATAGTGCACAGGTCCCCATTTTACACATTGCGGCAGGCACAGGTCCCCATTTTACACATTGCGGCAGGCACAGGTCCCCATTTTACACATAGCGGCAGGTACAGGTCCCCATTTTACACATTGTGGCAGGCACAGGTCCCCATTTTACACATAGCGGCAGGTACAGGTCCCCATTTTACACATTGCGGCAGGCACAGGTCCCCATTTTACACATTGCGGCAGGCACAGGTCCCCATTTTACACATAGCGGCAGGTACAGGTCCCCATTTTACACATTGTGGCAGGCACAGGTCCCCATTTTACACATAGCGGCAGGTACAGGTCCCCATTTTACACATTGTGGCAGGCACAGGTCCCCATTTTACACATAGCGGCAGGTACAGGTCCCCATTTTACACATTGCGGCAGGCACAGGTCCCCATTTTACACATTGCGGCAGGCACAGGTCCCCATTTTACACATAGCGGCAGGTACAGGTCCCCATTTTACACATTGTGGCAGGCACAGGTCCCCATTTTACACATAGCGGCAGGTACAGGTCCCCATTTTACACATTGTGGCAGGCACAGGTCCCCATTTTACACATTGCGGCAGGCACAGGTCCCCATTTTACACATAGCGGCAGGTACAGGTCCCCATTTTACACATTGTGGCAGGCACAGGTCCCCATTTTACACATAGCGGCAGGTACAGGTCCCCATTTTACACATTGTGGCAGGCACAGGTCCCCATTTTACACATAGCGGCAGGTACAGGTCCCCATTTTACACATTGTGGCAGGCACAGGTCCCCACTTTACACATTGTGGCAGGCACAGGTCCCCATTTTACACATTGTGGCAGGCACAGGTCCCCATTTTACACATTGTGGCAGGCACAGGTCCCCATTTTACACATTGTGGCAGGCACAGGTCCCCATTTTACACATAGCGGCAGGTACAGGTCCCCATTTTACACATTGCGGCAGGTGGTGGAAGGAGGGAGAGAGAGAGAAAGAGAGGAAGGGAGAGGGGCTGACTTACATTTGAAGCGGTTCTCGCCGCTCTTCAGCCGCCTCTCCCTCCTCGTCTGCGCGGCTCCCTTCTCCCTCCTCCGACGGGGTTTCGTTGAATGACGCGTTTGCGCCGTGACGTCACGACGCAATCGCGTCATTCCGCGAAACCCCGCCCCCCCGAGCTGGGCACTCGGGAGAAGGGGGTTTCATGGCGGCGGCACCGCGGGCCATCAGACGAGGTCTGGCGGGCCGGATTTGGCCCGCGGGCCTTGTCTTTGACACCCCTGGTTTACAGTATGCCGTAGTGTACTCGGACGCTCATGTAATTGCATTTCAAAGGCACAGTATTTTCCATCGTCTCCCCCCTACCCCCATCGCCCTTCCCCCCTGGGGGCCTGCACAGGGAGGAAATTCAGGTCCTGTGCAATACACAAACGCTGAAGATCTGCAGTACTGTTTTGCTTAGTTGGTAGCGTCAGAATACACTCATTTCATTCACGCTGTTTGGGTGCATTTAGCGTAAAGAATCGCTCCTGCAGATGTACTTTGATTTATGTGAAACCTGTGTGCACCCTTCCATTGACTGTCTTACAATGTAAATAAAATAATACAGTGCATTATTACAGAAAAAAAAAAAAAAAAAAAGAAAGAAAGCACATCATGTCTCGAACCCTGGACCCCCAGCGAGGGAGGTGGGAGCCTTCACCCCTAGCCCACGACGCCTCATGAGAGATTTCCAATTTCATGTGTGAAAGTACTGCAAACAGCGCCCGGCCCCCGCCCCATTGCTGTTGGTTTATGCCTTAGAGGACTCGGACGCTCGCATTTGTAAAGCACGGTGTTTTCCTCGGCCTCCTGCTAGCCTGTTGCCCTTCCCCCATGGGAGCCTGCACAGATCATGCAGTAGACAGGGAGGGAATGCAGGTCATGTGCAATACACAAACGCCCACTGTAGTACTGTTTTGCTCACTTACAGTACCGTACTGTAGGTTGCATTTAGCGTAAAGAATCGCTCCTGCAGATGTACTTTGATTTATGTGAAACCTGTGTGCATCCTTCCATTGACTGTCTTACAATGTAAATAAAATAATACAGTGCATTATTACAGAAAAAAAAAAAAAAGAAAGAAAGCACATCAGGTCTCGAACCCTGGACCACCAGCGAGGGAGTTGGGAGCCTTCACCCCTAGCCCACGACGCCTCATGAGAGATTTCCAATTTCATGTGTGAAAGTACTGCAAACAGCGCCCGGCCCCCGCCCCATTGCTGTTGGTTTATGCCTTAGAGGACTCGGACGCTCGCATTTGTAAAGCACGGTGTTTTCCTCCGCCTTCTGCTAGTCCTCCATTCCCATTATGCATTAGCGAACTCAGACGCTCATATATTTTAAAAGCACGGTGTTTATACATTGTACTGTACATTCTTCCTTTTACACAATTACTGTAGTTGCGTCTCCATACACATACAGTACTGTACAGTACTCCATACTTTTTCCACCGCCTCCCGTTACGCCTACAGTATTGCCAGAGCTGTAGATCAATCCGCCGCTATACTGTACGATCGAAAGTACTGGATTAGTGGAGCATTAGCCACACAGTGGTGGAGATGTGTAATGCATGATGAGTATCTAGATCGTCTCAACGCGCCTGCCTGTGATTAAACTCAGCTATCGCCTTAGCGTGGCTAAACGCCCGTCTCGGCGGAGAAACAGTCAAGATAAAGGTGGCTACATCTCAGATGTAGCCACCTTTATCTTGAGTGGCTGCGGCGTTTGTCCCGTTCGACCATACGCAGCGTACTGGGGCGTAGCGAGGCGCGCCTAGTCACAGAGAGGCTATCTAATCGCACGGAGACAGACATTTGACGTTTGGCGTTACCTTTACGTGTAATACCTGCGATCAGCCACCAGATGTCGCTTTTTACAATCACCACTGCGCATGCGTGTGGTCTCCCGTAAAATACAATACTGAAATACATAATAAGGACTACTTTACTAAGGCGTCTCATTACGCTGCATACAGTAAATACTGTACTCATTACGCTGCATTATTTAATACAGTACTGTATATACGACACCGACGCAAATAGTACAGCATACAGTATATGATCCATCTACAATACTTTATGAATACTGTATGTGAGCGTCCAAGTCCCGCAGACAAAACATACAGTACTGTAAAACCAGTAGTGTACACTGTCGCAAATGGATGTGTGTTACAAGTTCACTATTGCCTCTCAAGATTAGGAATTTTGTACAGTATGTTATCGTCCTAATCCCGTAGCCATTACAGCATAATCAAAACCAACGGATTTATACATTTGTCTGCGGCGAAGTGGTGAAGTGTTTCGCTTCCTATACTCAGAGTCCAGGGTTCGATTCCTTAAGTACGAATGCATGTTAGTTTTTTTCAGACACTTTATTATTTTTTTTATTCACATACAGTACTATAAACCAGGGCATACAGTAGCTGCATGAGCGGTTCTATGCGATCGAGTCCGGTGTACCATAATGTGCAGGTTCTATGCAGGTTAAGGTTCTATGCTCCGTACAGTACACATACAATTCTGTAGCTGGGCAGACTGAATAGAAATGGCTACCACCTATGACTCCTTGCCCCACAGAGGCCCTAGGCTACGGAGCAAGTAATAGTCCAGATTGTACAGACTATGGGGCAATGCTGAAGGAGCGTCACAATCCCCTAGCTAAAATACACAGTATGCATATTATGGTACACCGGACTCGATCACATACTGTAGCACACTGGCAAAATGGCCGCCGCCCCTGAACCCTTGTGCAGGTTATGGGGCAATGCTGAAGGAGCGTCACAATCCCCTAGCCAAAAATACACAGGGGAGATAGGGATAAGCTACTGTAGGATTGCATACAGTATTACGGTACACCGGACTCAATCGCATAGCACACTGTCAAAACGACCACTACCCATGAACCCCCACCTCCTGAACCCCCACCTCGTGGCAGGCAGCAGTTGGGTATGGAATGAGAAATGGCATAAGCTGTGCAGGCTACGGGGCGATGCTGAAGGAGCGTCACAATCCCCTAGCCAAAATACACAGAGATAAGCGAGGTCTATGCACATTACAGTACGTTACACCGGGCTCGGTCGCATAGCAAACTGACAAAACACAAGTTTTACAGTACATACAGTAAAGCAGGCCAAAGCTGCAGGAGAGTTTCTACTGTAAAGGTTCTATGCACCGTACGGTAATGTACACATACTGTACAGTACCTGTACAATTCTATAGCAGGGCAGACTCAATTGAAATGGCTACCGCCTGTGACTCCTAGCTCCTAGGAGGCACTCAGCTATGGAGCAAATAACAGCACAGATTTTGCAGGCTACGGGGCAATGCTGAAGGAGCGTCACAATCCCCTAGCTACAATACACAGGGGTGATAGAGATAATCGAGTGGCTGGAGGGGGGTCCCCTTGATTTAAGGGGCCCCCACTCCTCCAGGGTACTCCGGCCAGGTGTGACTAGTTGGGTATTTAATTCCATGGCCGCAGGGACCGGTATAAAAGTCTCCCCCGGCTGTGCATTATCTGTCCAGCTAGTGGAGCCCAGTGCTGATTCAAAAAATATGGGGAACCCCTACGCTTTTTTGTCCCCCTTATTTTTTGCACCAGGACCAGGCGCAGAGCCCGGTGCTGGTTCTAAAAAGATGGGGGATCCCGTGTCCATTTTTTCCGTATTCCTGCCGGAATTCGACTGCAATTGCATATACAGTACTGTACCCCTTAATGTCACTGCTTACAGTATACAGTATTTAGACATGAGCTTGTGTACAGTATCTGTCATGAGGTGCTTTTTTCACTGACACTATAACTTTTTTCTATTGTAATATACTGTACAGAGGCGGCAAACTAGCCAAACGGGAATAATCAGCTTCTGCGGAATAAAATGAGATGCTACAGTACATGCCTATATTCTGTGAGTGAATGCGGCTCTATGAAATTAAATCAGAAAATTTAAATATGAAATGCATTACTAATGTGTGGCATTACTGTACTGTATGTGTATAAGGTGTACTACAATATTTTCTGGTGTAACATAAGGAAAGGGCACTACTGCATGGTCTAATGCAGTGGTTCTCAAACTTGGTCCTCAGGACCCCACACAGTGCATGTTTTGCAGGTAAACCAGCAAGTGCACAGATGTACAGTATTCATTACTAACTGACACATTTTAGAAGGTCCATACAGTAGGTGGAGCTAATTTTTTCACTTGTGATTCTGTGAGACCTGCAAAACCTGCACTGTGTGGGGTCCTGAGGACTGAGTTTGAGTACCTGTGGTCTAATGTAAATAAAGATGAATGTGGTGGGGTGTAATGTGAATAAGGGGCATTACTGTTAGGAGTAATGTGGTACTATGATATGATGTCATGAGAATAAGAGACACCACTGCATGATATAATGTGAATAAAGTTGCAGTACTGTGTTGTGTCATTTCATCTTCGGGTATTATTGTGTTACCATGCCCCTTCCCAGCAAGAACATACTGTACACTGTTTTGGGCTGGCACTAAATGTGCACATTGTTCTTATTTAGATTATAGGGGGTAGGAGCGCCAAAATGGGTGATGGTGCTGGGAAAGGGGTGCAGGGTTAGAGGCGGAACTACGTAGCATCTGTGCAAGAGGGCATCAGCCAAAATCTAGCCTAGGGCATCATGTTGGTCAGGTTTGGCTCTGATAATACTGTATACTGTACTCTTACTGTACTTTGCATTCAATACAGATACTGTTTGCACACAGGTTTTACATGAATCATTGGCAATGCTGCAGGAGTGTCTCATTAGGCAATCTAAAATATACCACGACTATGGGTGGGGATACAGTAGGGAAGTTCTGTCACCATAAGCTGTCTGCTGTGTATAGCATATTTCCATCTGAGATGCATTTGTGTGTTTGTAATAAGAAAAAAACATTTTACTGTACATTTAGTGGATACAGTATTTCTCCCCCATAATGACGTATCATACTGTACAGGTACCCTCATGTACTGTACCGTACCATACTGTAAAATTGAATATTTATTGGAAAAACATCAATATTAATGTAAAAAAAAAGTATTACAACATCCGATTCCATGTACTGCACTGATCAAAATGTACAGTACTCTTATTCAGGACTTATAAAACTGAAAATAACTGTTCATACACATCAATAACATTACTACTGTATAATATTCTACATTAGTTTATGCAATAATCAAAGGCAATTTTATAATTTTTTTTAATAATGCACCAATTTAAAATTTTAAACAGAAAATACAGTACAGAACTACATATTTGTGGCTTGACCATTTCTTTCGACTACAACAGGTAATACTTTATACAGGTGATTTATATAATTATTACAATGTTCAGGTGTGAGTACTTCTAGCCAAAATTTCTTTATCCCATCCACCAGTTGCTGTTTTGTTGTTGGCTTTGCAACACTCCTAACGTACCTCTTCAATTGAGCCCACACTAATTCGATTGGGTTCATGTCTGGTGATCTATATAAAAATTAAAAAAAAGCGTATAGAAAAAATTAATTACATTACAGTAAATAAAGAAAATTAAACATACAATATTGTACTGTTTATTAAACAAAAATTTTTTTTACAGTACTAGAGTGCTATCCAAAATTTTACTTGTACACTGTTGAAAGAATACTCACTCTGGTGGTGTGCGTTCCCAATTCATACCTTTCTCTTCCATAAATTTGGCTGAGGCGGAGTGTTTAGGATCATTGTCTTGGAATATCCTATGGTGAGTTGGGTAATATTTATTCACAAATGGTACCATACATTCCTCTACTATTGTTTCTTGGAAAAATTTCTTATCCATGATTCCTACAGAAATCAAAAAATGTTGTTCATTAATAAGCAACTCCTTTTATTGTGCAGTTACACGTACTCTACAGTACAGCATGTATTTTTACAGAACACAGGCACAGAATAAAGTATAGTACTGTACCTTCGAAAAATAATAGGGGACCAGCTCCTAATCGTGATATGCCTCCCCATACATGGACTTTCAATGGATGCTTTGGGCGTGGTTTTAAAGAGATATGGTTACGTTTCCTGAATGACATTCTGGAGAACCGCTCAAGGGCAACAGACGATTCATCTGTGAAAATGACATCATCAAATGTTTCACCACTCTCAATCCATCGCCGTGCCTGTTCCACTCTCTTTTCTTTATTCACATCTCTTATCATTGGAGATATCCTGTGAAGAGCCAAAAATAATGAAATCAGATACAGTTATGAAATTACAGATTTACAGATTACTGTATATACAGTAGACTGTATGTGCAGTATACTGTATTATATACCTACAGTACTGTATACATTAAACTGTACATACAGTACATTAAGGTACATACAGAGTAATATATACAGTATACTGTATACATACTGTACATACACACAAACACACACACACACACACACACACAGTATACAGTATGTAATCATCACAATACAGTAAGCCGGCAATGCTTCATTGCTGTCTCTGAGTGCCTATACAGTAGGTATCTCTTTTGGGATAGAATATATACAGTATATACTGTACACACACACATACTGTATATAGTATAAAGTACACACTCTGTATAATGATTTATGGCATTATTATATCACGTATCAAGGGATTATTAACAGTGCATTTACTGTATGGTTTATACTGCTTTCAGTATTTTACCTTGTTGCGCCAAAGGTCCATCCCATTTTCCGTCGCATCCTTCTGATGCTGGTGGCCGATATGTCCAGGTCATACTTGGAATGGAGAATTCGTTTTATTTGCAGAGCAGTACGCTCATCATCCTCACGAGTTAGTTCCTCCACAATTTGTTGCACTCTCCTACAGTACAATACAGTATGAAAAATATGAATTCATGAACAGCACAATCACAGTTACAATTGATGAAGTTTTTATTTAATTTCAAAAAAATTGTTTATGGTATAAAGCAAGTCATTTAAACATTACAGTAGTGTACAGTACGTACCATGTGCATTTTGTAGGAAATACAAATCTGGGCGTTGTTCTCTCGAATGCATGATAGCGCACCGTTTCTAAAGTGACTATAATGCCACTTTCCTTGAGCCATGCATGGATCTCTTTGATGGTTTTATTTTCTTTTTTCATGTTGGCGATTATCTTGCTCATTGTTTTGTTGATAGTTACTGGCATGTTGTCCAACTATAATTCCTGTGTGGAGAGAAAACATTTGTGAATACTGTAGTCTAAAATTTACACATCTGAAAATGCATAAGAGTTTTATGATAGAAGTTAATACTGTACATGTTTACTATCCAGTACCTGATGTTCAAATTTAAGTATTGTATACTGTACAGTACTGAAAATACCACTTCAGTGTTATGGACTGCAATTAGTTTCCGGTATGAAACAGATACAGTACAGTAAATAACCCTCCTTGGAAGTGCATGGGCCCTTTGAGACTTACAGTAGTGTACAGCATAAGGGTCGACTGACATGATGTACAAGCATTACATACAGTACATGTCAGTACTGTATGTAAATTCTTCAATTATTGCCTAACAACAATGCTGCTTACTGTATATTAAATACTGTAGGCCTAGAAATGTGCATCTCTATGTAGTAGTTAAAAACACAGGGGCCTATGTGGATAAGCGAGTTCTATGCACACTAAAAATGGCCACCGACCGTGAACCCCCAGCACGTGGCAGCGCTCGGATATGTAGTGAGATACAGTATGGCATACATTTCACAGTCCAGGGGGCAATGCTGAAGGAGCGTCACAATCCCCTAGCTCAATTACACTGGGATAAGCGAGGTCTATGCACATTACGGTATACCGAGCGGGATCGCTTAGCAACCTGACAAAATGGCCGCCGACCGTGAACTCCCAGCACGTGGCAGTGCTCGGATATGTAGTGAGATACTGTACAGTATGGCATACATTTCACAGTCCAGGGGGCAATGCTGAAGGAGCGTCACAATCCCCTAGCTCAATTACACTGGGATAAGCGAGGTCTATGCACATTACGGTATACCGAGCTGGATCGCTTAGCAACCTGACAAAATGGCCGCCGACCGTGAACTCCCAGCACGTGGCAGCGCTCGGATATGTAGTGAGATACAGTATGGCATACATTTCACAGTCCAGGGGGCAATGCTGAAGGAGCGTCACAATCCCCTAGCTCAATTACACTGGGATAAGCGAGGTCTATGCACATTACGGTATACCGAGCTGGATCGCTTAGCAACCTGACAAAATGGCCGCCGACCGTGAACTCCCAGCACGTGGCAGCGCTCGGATATGTAGTGAGATACAGTATGGCATACATTTCACAGTCCAGGGGGCAATGCTGAAGGAGCGTCACAATCCCCTAGCTCAATTACACTGGGATAAGCGAGGTCTATGCACATTACGGTATACCGAGCTGGATCGCTTAGCAACCTGACAAAATGGCCGCCGACCGTGAACTCCCAGCACGTGGCAGCGCTCGGATATGTAGTGAGATACAGTATGGCATACATTTCACAGTCCAGGGGGCAATGCTGAAGGAGCGTCACAATCCCCTAGCTCAATTACACTGGGATAAGCGAGGTCTATGCACATTACGGTATACCGAGCTGGATCGCTTAGCAACCTGACAAAATGGCCGCCGACCGTGAACTCCCAGCACGTGGCAGCGCTCGGATAT
The DNA here is from genome assembly GCF_028390025.1 of Pseudophryne corroboree. Classification (NCBI taxonomy): domain Eukaryota; kingdom Metazoa; phylum Chordata; class Amphibia; order Anura; family Myobatrachidae; genus Pseudophryne; species Pseudophryne corroboree. The sequence continues at coordinate 689,274,918 of NC_086446.1, forward strand.
GTAGTGAGATACAGTATGGCATACATTTCACAGTCCAGGGGGCAATGCTGAAGGAGCGTCACAATCCCCTAGCTCAATTACACTGGGATAAGCGAGGTCTATGCACATTACGGTATACCGAGCTGGATCGCTTAGCAACCTGACAAAATGGCCGCAGACCGTGAACTCCCAGCACGTGGCAGCGCTCAAATATGGAGTGAGAGATGGTATACATTTTAAAATACACCGGGATAAGTTGTACAGGCCAGGGAGCAATGCACAGGGACATTCATCATTTACGTATATAAATAATTGTAAACCGTAAATGAAAGAATTACCGGTCAAATACTGTATGACGAAACTGTGTCAATGAGCTGGAACACGTGAGCCTAGCAGAAGTTTTCGAAGGCAGAAACAGAGAGCAAATTATGAGGAGATTTCTGAAAGGTCGGAGAAGATCCACACAGCAAGTCTGCTTACGAGGAAACAGCTTTGCAAAGTGGGTAGCGGGGCGGTGACTGAGACGCTCTTTTATTCACATTCACACAAAAGGAATTCTTACCGCTGTGATTGGTGCCAATATAGGCGCATTCATCCTTACACCAATCACAGAGCATACTGTACTTTTGAATGTGAATAAAAGAGCGTCTCAGTCACCGCCCGCTACCCACTTTGCAAAGCTGTTTCCTCGTAGGCAGACTTGCTGTCTGGATCTTCTCCGACCTTTCAGAAATCTCCTCATAATTTGCTCTCTGTTTCTGCCTTCGAAAACTTCTGCTAGGCTCACGTGTTCCAGCTCATTGACACAGTTTCGTCATACAGTATTTGACCGGTAATTCTTTCATTTACGGTTTACAATTATTTATATACGTAAATGATGAATGTCCCAGTGCATTGCTCCCTGGCCTGTACAACTTATCCCGGTGTATTTTAAAATGTATACCATCTCTCACTCCATATTTGAGCGCTGCCACGTGCTGGGAGTTCACGGTCGGCGGCCATTTTGTCAGGTTGCTAAGCGATCCAGCTCGGTATACCGTAATGTGCATAGACCTCGCTTATCCCAGTGTAATTGAGCTAGGGGATTGTGACGCTCCTTCAGCATTGCCCCCTGGACTGTGAAATGTATGCCATACTGTATCTCACTACATATCCGAGCGCTGCCACGTGCTGGGAGTTCACGGTCGGCGGCCATTTTGTCAGGTTGCTAAGCGATCCAGCTCGGTATACCGTAATGTGCATAGACCTCGCTTATCCCAGTGTAATTGAGCTAGGGGATTGTGACGCTCCTTCAGCATTGCCCCCTGGACTGTGAAATGTATGCCATACTGTATCTCACTACATATCCGAGCGCTGCCACGTGCTGGGAGTTCACGGTCGGCGGCCATTTTGTCAGGTTGCTAAGCGATCCAGCTCGGTATACCGTAATGTGCATAGACCTCGCTTATCCCAGTGTAATTGAGCTAGGGGATTGTGACGCTCCTTCAGCATTGCCCCCTGGACTGTGAAATGTATGCCATACTGTATCTCACTACATATCCGAGCGCTGCCACGTGCTGGGAGTTCACGGTCGGCGGCCATTTTGTCAGGTTGCTAAGCGATCCAGCTCGGTATACCGTAATGTGCATAGACCTCGCTTATCCCAGTGTAATTGAGCTAGGGGATTGTGACGCTCCTTCAGCATTGCCCCCTGGACTGTGAAATTGACAGGGCCGTCTTTTCATATGGGCTCAATGGGCTCTTGCCCAAGGGCCCCAGGAGTAAAAGGGACCTAGTCTGATAGCTGAGGGTCCCCTCTTTCCAGGGGTACCAGATTTTTGAAAATCGGCCCTGGGGAACCAGAGATAGCAGGCTTCAAAGCAGTGGTCCCCATCCAAACCTGTTAATTGTTTTTCACAGCCAGATATCTAGGTTTCTTTTTGCCTTAGAGTTTTTCGGAGGGTATACTCCAAAAGCTGTGACTCCCCCCTTTCAGTGGACACTGGCAGCTTGCCTCTACTATGCCCAGAACCAGAGATATCAGCCTTCAAGCAGCTGTTCCCTGCTCCAGCTCCACACTCCTACTGTAATATGCAGTTTTATATTTTTGTCGGTGGATTGCTCTGGCTTCTAAAGTCTGATCCCCAAGTCCCCAGTACGTCCTGACAGGTGTCCCCAGTATGTCCCCAGTACCTCCTGACAGGTGGGACTCTAGTTTTTTTTTTCCCCATTAGAGCTAAGAAATCTACAGTATTTCCAGGAACTGGATATACTGTATCTGCAGTAAAGCACGCTGCCCTGACCCCCGGAAAATGATGAATATTAAGCCCACTCCATTATCCACTCCTCCCCTGTGTATTAAACACCCCCTACCACCCTGGAAGTCATGTACCAGGGCCCCTTCATTCAGCACAATGCCCCCTTCTACAGTTTAGTGTTCTCCTTCCTGCCCCATCTGTGCAGTAAAGGAATAATTAGCAGAAATTATTTCTCCAGGTCCTACTGTACATACTGAGCGAAAGATAGAACCCCCCCTATCCCCCGCGAAGCATCAAAGCTGCCGCTGATAGCTCCCCCCACCCCTTCCGCTGGTGAGTGGGTAGGGGCCCCAGTGCATTGCTGTGTCCAGGGGCCCACACTGCTGTTAAGATGGCTCTGGTAATTGAGCTAGGGGATTGTGACGCTCCTTCAGCATTGCCCCCTGGACTGTACCATACTGTATCTCACTCCATATCCAAGCGCTGCCACGTGCTGGGAGTTCACGGTCGGTGGCCATTTTGTCAGGTTGCTAAGCGATCCAGCTCGGTATAACGTAATGTACAGTACATAGACCTCGCTTATCCCCGTGTACTATGTGCAGTAGTACTGAATGATTGCTATCACTTGTGGTGAAACACCTATCTTATCAAATACAGTAACTACTGTACAGTATAGTTGTTCGCACAGGTGATGGTAATCATACTGTATATTTAAACTGAAGTCCGTAACAGAGCATTCTGTCCCTCCTGCAGAGGTTCATGTTGGGAGGCACAGGGAAAAAAGTATAATACTGTACAGTATTTGCACTTTACTGTTGTGCACTTTATTTGAAAATGTACAGTTGTTTGCTATTTTTAGCATGCTGTGCTTTACATGTTTTCTTATTGTGGTTTTTATATTTTTAGACAAAAGACAAAGAATGCAGACTACCAGATTTTACGGGAGTGCCAAAACCCACCCATCAGTGGCACAGAAACTTGCTGCAGTAGTCCCACAAAAGAAGAAGAAAACTGCCAAGGCGGCTCAGAAAGAAAATGTGGTGAAACCACGAAAAAATGCCAAGGCAAAGAATAATAAGTTGGAGCTGATATGTGGTGTGGCAAATGATGTAATTGTTCCATCTCCTGCTGATCACAGTGTTCAGCCAATGAATCTGGAAATACCGGTGCTAGAGGACGTGACAAACACGCTGCATCAGGAAGCTTCTTTTTTGGACCATGTAGCCACCCCTGGACAAGAAGACATGACACATTCACCACGAAGAAGGTTGCATTTCACAGATGTGAACACCAAAGTGCAGGACTGCCAGTGTACCTGTCCTGTTTTACTAAAGGAGCTACTCAGTAAGGTGACCAATATGGAGTCAGAAGTTGGTGGACAGGTCAATCAGCTGCAGACCGATGTGGCTGGCCTTAAAGAAGGCATAAAGGAACAGATGGTAGAAGCCATGAAGAAAGTCATTGAACAAACGAGGGAAGAATGGCAAGTTGGAGTTTGCCGCACCATAATTGCAACACACCACCAAGCGGTTCAAGTCAGCGGCCTGGACGACCGAGGCCTGGAGGACCGCAGAGGAGGCCTGGAGGACCGCAGAGGAGGCCTGGAGGACCGCAGAGGAAACCTGGAGGACCGCAGAGGAGGCCTGGATGACCGTAGAGGAGGCCTGGAGGACCGCAGAGGCCTGGACCACAGCAGCGGACTGGACGAAGTCAGCGACTTGGATGACCGCAGAGGAGGCCTGGAGGACCGCAGAAGAGACCTGGAGGACCGTAGAGGAAACCTGGACGACCGTAGAGGAGGCCTGGACGACCGTAGAGGAGGCCTGGACGACCGTAGAGGAGGCCTGGACGACCGTAGAGGAGGCCTGGAGGACCGCAGAGGCCTGGACCACAGCAGCGGACTGGACGAAGTCAGCGACTTGGATGACCGCAGAGGAGGCCTGGAGGACCGCAGAAGAGACCTGGAGGACCGCAGAGGAAACCTGGACGACCGTAGAGGAGGCCTGGACGACCGTAGAGGAGGCCTGGACGACCGTAGAGGAGGCCTGGACGACCGTAGAGGAGGCCTGGAGGACCGCAGAGGCCTGGACCACAGCAGCGGACTGGACGCAGTCAGCGGCTTGGACGACCGCAGAGGAAACCTGGAGGACCGCAGAGGAGGCCTGGACGACCGTAGAGGAGCCCTGGAGGACCGCAGAGGCCTGGACCACAGCAGCGGACTGGACGAAGTCAGCGACTTGGACGACCGCAGAGGAGGCCTGGAGGACCGCAGAAGAGACCTGGAGGACCGCAGAAGAGACCTGGAGGACCGCAGAGGAAACCTGGAGGACCGCAGAGGAGGCCTGGACGACCGTAGAGGAGCCCTGGAGGACCGCAGAGGCCTGGACCACAGCAGCGGACTGGACGCAGTCAGCGGCTTGGACGACCGCAGAGGAAACCTGGAGGACCGCAGAGGAGGCCTGGACGACCGTAGAGGAGCCCTGGAGGACCGCAGAGGCCTGGACCACAGCAGCGGACTGGACGAAGTCAGCGACTTGGACGACCGCAGAGGAGGCCTGGAGGACCGCAGAAGAGACCTGGAGAACCGCAGAAGAGACCTGGAGGACCGCAGAGGAAACCTGGAGGACCGCAGAGGAGGCCTGGACGACCGCAGAGGAGGCCTGGACGACCGCAGAGGAGGCCTGGACGACCGCAGAGGAGGCCTGGACGACCGCAGAGGAGGCCTGGACGACCGCAGAGGAGGCCTGGACGACCGCAGAGGAGGCCTGGAGTACCGCAGAGGGCTAGACGACCGCAGAGGCCTGGATTCAAGTGTGCTGTTGCCAGGAACACCAATGATGACCAGCACACCTGCTCACAGGCCACTTCTCAATACATTCGGAGGCTCTCTGAACAATATTGCCCTGGCTGTCATCTCAACTTCCCTGGACGACCATCTGTACAGAGCTTCAAATGGACATATTCAGAAATATGCATATTCTCTGTTCCAGCACCATGTACAGTACGACAAATACTTGACGTGGGCCAATCGTGTGAACTTTGATGGTTCCAAGGGCAAACTTCCGCTGCCCAAAAATCTGGTACATGACATCATGGCTAGGTGTGAACGCCGCGTGAGGATTGGTGATCCAGAAAAGAGGAAGATAAGGGATACCATAAACGCTGCGCTGAGAACGAAGAGGAAAATGACTTGGAAGCTCCACTATGATGAAACCAGATCATTACCTACCTCCTAGCTTCAGCACATCAGCTTCACACAGCTGAAGCTAAAAAATTGTGTCAATGTACCTGTATGACCTGTACATTTTCTGGGGCTGCATGCACTGTGCTGAATCCACTTGGAGCAGCTCGGTTACTCAAAGGGGAGTGCATGAACTTGGCTCACCACATTCCTGGTAATGTAAGGGCCTGGTACAAGTTGCCCCTTTTATTCCTGTTGATTTTTTGGGCGCTGCTGTATCTATCCAGTAGCAGCCGAGTCCATTGTGCTGTGTCCATCTGGGGCCTTGGGCTGCGTTTCCATCCAGGGGCTGCTGTTGTCAGTCCTCTATTCTGGTGTCCGTATGCGACAGTGTTAAAAAGCAAAAGACAAAAACGAAAAATAATTCAAAAAAGCAAAACCTAAAAATAAAGTACAAAAACCATCACCCCGCACCACCACCACAAAAAAATAAATTATAAAAATGTTAAAGTTGATATTGTTACTGTATTTGTGCTGTTACCTTTTGATTAAAGTACCGTACAGTATGTGTGATGTTACATGTTCCAAATGATTTTGTCCGTAAATAAAGTGTTTCTTAAAATAAACATGACGTGGTTTCCAATGTTTGTATTCCCAACTTCCTGTACTGTATAAATTAGTACTACTGTATGATGGGAATTCAATTAAGAGTGGTATACTGTATGTAAAACAACTTGGTTAGGCATCTTGCATTTCATATTTTAATAAAAACCACAGGAAACTTCTATTTTTAAAAGTTTATTGAAGAAAAAAAAGGTGTTTTTTTTAAATAAAGTTTGAAAGTTAATTAAAACAAAAAAGTAGTTTGTTATTCGTTATATTCTTTTCTTGTGTATATAGATATCTGTGGGAAAAAAAAAAAAAAGTATTAAAGTAAAGACGCTCATGTTCATTTGTTTTCCAAGAAAATTTGTGGAACCACACAGCCCAGCAATAAGTCATGCTGGGCTGTGTGGTTCCACAAAAGGCATGCGGTACAAAGTGAAATAGTGGTGTCAGTGGTCAGCACTTTGACACGCTAACATTTGTGGAACCACACAGCCCAGCAATAAGTCATGCTGGGCTGTGTGGTTCCACAAAAGGCATGCGGTCCAAAGTGAAATAGTGGTATCAGTGGTCAGCACTTTGACACGCTAACATTTGTGGAACCACACAGCCCAGCAATAAGTCATGCTGGGCTGTGTGGTTCCACAAAAGGCATGCGGTCCAAAGTGAAATAGTGGTATCAGTGATCAGCACTTTGACACGCTAACATTTGTGGAACCACACAGCAATGGCTGACACACACAAAATGCCTGACACACACAAAATGCCTGACACACACATGCTGGAGTGAAAACACATGTTTGCCAAACAGTCGACAGCACATGTCGGCCAGATGGCCGACCAAACTTGCTCCAAATCAGCCCAAACTGGCCAGAAAGCACCCCAGCACACTCAGGAGGTACTGTACACCACAGCTAAATTAGGAGAGAATTTCATTACAAACAGCCAGATCTTGCAGATTATCTGCCAGATAATTGTATGGTGTACAGTATGCCTATCTTATACAGTAGAAAAAGATACTATACAATGGAGTACAATAACAAAAATTTTTATTAAATAAAATTAAACTAATCGTAATAAAAAATTAAAAAAGTGGTCCACTAAGAGGTGGACCACCACCCGCAGGAGCTGGATGGCACGCTGCAACTGTTCTGTGGGAAAAAAAGGACAGTATTACAAAACAAATACTGAATACTTTACAGTGTAGTAATGGCAATACAGTACTTTACTCTATATTAGACAATCTTGTTATTTACAATGTACAGTACTGTATTGTCAGTACAGTAAATCAAACACTACTGTATGCTGTCGAGGTAATTTAAACATTGCTTTAGTTTACCTCTTGTATAAGTGGGCTGCTGCCTGCCCCCTTCTGGGCCAGCCCACCTATCTTGCCCCTGTCTGGGGCCCCCATAAATCATTGGCACTATATTGGAGAAAAAAAAACATTTAGTCACATTCAAATAGTAAACAATTATTACTGTATACTGTAGGTACAGTATTATACTGTATTGCTGGTATTCAAAATATAAAGTACTGTACAAGAGTTTAGCTTCAATAGGTCATAAACAAATTGTCAAAGGAATAAAACACCACAGTACAAATACTGTAGACATTTACTGTATGTATTAGCAGTCATGACATTTCATGACCGCTTCAGAAAAAAGAGGGTTACAGTACTGTAGGTGGTGTTGTAGGGAGTACTATCCATAATAGTGGACTGTACTCAGAGCCAGCCATAAATAATATGATTCCCTAGTCAAGTTTTTGGATGCTGCCCCCTTGCACAGATGCTATTTCCGCCTCTGAGCCTGTACCCCTTTCCCAGCACCATCACCCCTCAACCATAGCAGTCCTCATTTTGGTGCTCCTCCAACTTACTGTACTGTATGTTTAAAATAGCAACAGTGTGCACATTCGGTGTGCATCCCAAAACGGTGCATGTTCTTGCTGGGAAGGGGCATGGCCACACAGTAATTCCCCAATCTGAAATGACGCCACACAGTACTGCAACTTTATTCACAACATATCATGCAATAGTGTCTCTTATTCTCGTTACATCATATGATAGTACCACATTACTCCTCAAAGTATTCCCACTTATTCACATTGCATCACATCATATTGCTCTTTGTTCACATTAGACCACACAGTAGTGCCCTTGCTACAGTATATGTTACACAACAAAGTACTGTATACACATAATGCTGCACATTAGTAATGCATTTTGTATGCACAGAATATACTGTAGGCATGCTGCATATCATATTAATCAGCAGAAGCTGCTTGTGCCCCTAGGCATTTGGCAATTATGCCTATGCCTAGGGCAGGCTCAGACTGGAGATCAGTACGTAATCCCGCAGGACGGGATCCCGGCAGTCAAAATACAGACGCCGGAATCCCGACCACACAATCCCGACAGGGGCGGCGAGCGGAAAGCAGCCCCTTGCATGCTTGCTTAGCTCGCCACGCGGTGGGCACGGTGCCTCGCTACGCTCTACACACTATTATATCAGTAGTCAGGAAACGCAGCATGCATTTGTGTAGTGAAGAGGGTGAAAAAGGAGAGAAAGTACAGTTTGTACTGTAAGGTTATGTCAGAGGGTGTGAAGATGATCAGCTCAGTGTTATACATGTTACAGTAAGTTAGAATACAGTACAGTGCATTATGTATTTCTATTTTATTACCAGGTGTCTCCTCCACTGGTTGGCGACGGACTGTAAAAAGATAAAATACAGTTAGTCATATCAGTTGGACTTAAAGTAATGTTGGAGAAAAAAAATACTGTAATTGCAGTACCAACTATTGCTACTGTACAGTATATTTATTTACCAAAATGGTATTCTGGCTCGTCGTCTGTGGGTAAAAGAGAAGAATATTATAAGATACAGTATACAGTAAAAAGTATAGTAATAGTAAACTAGTGTCCAGGCCTAGTGACAGGTGGGTAAAAAAAGGTATGCTTGTGACAGGCATGGTGATTCCAAGGGACCCCACCGAGACCATCAGAAAATTTGTGAGTGGCCCGTATGCCGGTGATTATGACTAGACTAAGGTACCAACTCTTTTTTGCTTTGAATTATGCATACTGTACAGTACTGTACTGTATGTGCATATTGTACAGTACACTTAAAATATTTAGCAGTTACTGTAGTGGTAATTTTTGGGATGACAGTATCAGCATACTGTAAGCATCCAACTGCGGCCCCCAAACAGATGCCGCCCCTAGGTACAGTACGTGCCTCTCGTGCCTAATGGGAAATTCATCACTGACAGTATCTAGAGAGAGAGATGAATGGAGAGACAGTGACATGGGGGGAGAGAGAGAGCGAGAGAGAGAGAGAGAGAGAGAGAGAGAGAGATTTAGTAAGATGGGAGTTTTTTTTAGAACAGGTGATGTTATCCACAGAGGCAGAACTCTGGGAGGCAACGGAGTCATCTGCCGCCGGGCTCCTGCTCTGAAGGAGGGGAACCTCTCCTCCTATTCTGTGACACCATTGAATTAAGTTAATTGATAGCTGTCGCTGTCTTTTTAGTGGCAGACTTCCTCACTGGTCCACGCACCTTACAAGTCACACCCTCTTTATTATACTGAATATACACATTTTACAAGTATCACACCCAGGATTAGAAACCACAACCTATTACACTGGAAGCAGGAACCTCACTGATGAAGCGGTTTGCTCCTGTATAGCAAATATGAGAATTCTAACTACAGTATATGAAGATACTTCTCTGACAATTACAAATATTACCTACTGTACTGCATTATCGTCTGTAAGTGTAACTACTGTAGATAAATGTTAATGTGGAATGTGATTGGTTGCTACTGTATGGGCAATATCACCAGTTCAAACAAAAACAATCATCTAAAGTCCCCCATCCACTATTCCGATTTGTGCAATTTTTATCCGATTTCTACGCATTTTCCAGAAAAATCTGATGAAAAGTGCTACTCTGGTGGAATCAAATCAATGTCAGTGATAATTCTTACCACTAAATGCCGCCTCATCGTATTCATCATCCTCCTCCTCCTCGGCGGCCTGTTCCAGTGTAGGAACTATGAAAAAACATTAATGAGAAAAAAAAGGTTCATTCCAGGAAATACACTACTTTACACCTAACCGCTAGAATCCTGACTGCTGGTCATGCAAACCCAACCCATTGGTTTAACACAATGTACAGTACAGTACAATACTTTAGTTTACTTACCAAGTTGGGGAGAGGGCTTTTTCTCCCCTTCCTCATCACTGTCAATAATTACTGAGTGGAAAATAAAAAAATATTATAAACAAAATACAGTAGAGTACAGTTACTACAAAATTGCACAGTAGTACAGTGCTACAGGAGGCAGAGATATATTCATAATACAGTAGGAGCAGAATGACTGTCCAGTGGTAGGGGACATACAGTACTGTACTGTGCCTGTATTTAACTCGTGTTGGAGGAGAGGCGATTTCGCACACAGAGGCGAAAAGGGGTCTTCACAGTGAGGGAAATACTGTACAGTACATGTTTGGAATTCCCTGCCTGAAAAGTAATAAAAGTGGACTTGGTCAATACTTTTAAGAATGGGCTTGAGAAAATCCTACTGTACTTACTATACTCCTCCGGCTCAGAGTCCACGTACAGGTAAGTGACATCTGTGTTGAATATAAAAAAAACAAAAAGAAAAGTCAATGGGATTTCTGCAATCAGGATACCGCTGTCGGTCACTTGACTGCTGGAATCCTGACCACTGGTCACGCAAACCCAAGCCATTGGTACTGTTAATAAATCAATGAATGTAGAATGTAGAGTACTGTACAGTAGATTACAATTCTTACCAGGCTGGCCTGAAGGCTCCCCCATTTCCTCCTCCTCCTCCTCCTCGGTATCAATAACGAGGCGGTCTGTGTGTACAAGATAACAAGTATTGTAAAATAAAAAAATTACAGTAATACTGTAGGAAACTAGTGTGTCTGTAACAAAAATAATGATTACCACTTCCAGAGCTCTGCTGGTCAGACGGTGTTGGTGGTGGTGGTGGTGGTGGTACTGTGAGAAAAAACAACAGTGCTGTAAGTGAAGCTGTCAATTTGTAACATGTACTATACAGTATCCAGGACACATGTACAGTAGTGTAACGATGACAGTCACACCAGAATTCTCGTTACACAATACCTGGCAGCGCAGCAGGTGGTGGTGGTGGTGGTGGTGGTGGTGTTGTTGGTACTGTGGGAAAAAAAATAACAGTACTGTAAGTGAAGCTGTCAATTGGAAACATGTACTGTACAGTATCCAGGACACATGTACAGTAGTGTAACAACGATGACAGTAGCACCAGAATTCTCGTTACACAATACCTGGCAGCGCAGCAGGTGGTGGTGGTGGTGGTGGTGTTGTTGGTACTGTGGGAAAAAAAATAACAGTACTGTAAGTGAAGCTGTCAATTGGAAACATGTACTGTACAGTATCCAGGACACATGTACAGTAGTGTAACAACGATGACAGTAGCACCAGAATTCTCGTTACACAATACCTGGCAGCGCAGCAGGTGGTGGTGGTGGTGGTGGTGGTGTTGTTGGTACTGTGGGAAAAAAAATAACAGTACTGTAAGTGAAGCTGTCAATTGGAAACATGTACTGTACAGTATCCAGGACACATGTACAGTAGTGTAACGATGACAGTCACACCAGAATTCTCGTTACACAATACCTGGCAGTACTGCAGCAGGTGGTGGTGGTGGTGGTGGTGTTGGTACTGTGGGAAAAAAAATAACAGTACTGTAAGTGAAGCTGTCAATTGGAAACATGTACTGTACAGTATCCAGGACCAAAAAGGGGTCCGGCCAATAAACAATCTGCATCAGAGAAGCAAGATACAGTATGCTTAAAGTATACAGTACTACTGTATATACTAGATCGCCAACAAACGTAAATTAACAAACAACTATCACTGGAATTTACCATCCTCATCCCGTAGCGAAGCACGGGTATTCAGCTATCTACAATGTTATTTATACTTTGTGTTTAATATTTACATTTAGTTTTGTAAACAGACATTCTTAACATTAACGGATTGCAGCGAGTTATCTGTGATGGTCAGGACAGGGGGTTGGGACTATAGAAATCACTATGTACTGTACACTACTGTATTTGACAATACTTACCAGCTTGGCGGCGCCTGTCCCGCCTCCTGTGACGTCGTGCTACCAGCCCTGTAAAAATATATATATACACAGTATAATGGCAGCATACTGTACAGCCAATGAAATTCAACATTGACAGCATCTTTATGACATCACAATAAATGGAATTGTTCATTCTAGTACCCTGCACCTAATCACTCAGGAGGGCATAGTGTACTGTACTGTCTTCAAAACTTAAGGGGCACATTTCTAAATGTGACATACAGTACACTTACAGTATCGCTACAGTACAGTAGGTCCAGGGTATTAGACAGAACACTACCTTTATAGACATTGTAACACACATAAGCATTGCCCTTATAAACATTATGACACACATCAGCATGCAGCCCTCCCACCCTTAACCATCTCAGTACTGTTCATTACATTACAAATTGATTTCATGACAGATGATGCAGTACTCACCTGAATTCATCTTATTCACGTCATGTCACAGTAGTGCAGTTTATTCACGTCACAGTACTGTCCTTGATTCACGTTGTGTCACACAGTAGAGCACCGTATTCACGTCACAGTACTGTCCTTGATTCACGTTGTGTCACACAGTAGAGCACCTTATTCACGTTACTGTACTGTACGTCACAGTAGTGCAGTAGTATATCCACATTACGTCACAAAGTAGAGATCTGCCACAGTCATGAACCTTATAACACATTATGCAAGAGTAATGCACGTCAGAACACATTAGGCCACTGTAACATCCCTTAGAATAATTTCTGCCAAAGTAACATCCCTTAGAACACTGTACTATCTGAAACACAAATTTCTGCACACTGCACGACACACTGCAATTAAACCACACAATGCACTGCATGACTGCATAGTGTATGCACTGCGTGATATGACAAACTGCACATTTCCCTGCAAAATATGATACAATGTACACTACACAAAAAACTGCAATTACCACATGTGTATACAGTACACTGCACGACAGTGCTGGCCCTAGCCAGATACAGATACAGCCGCAGTCACGCAAAATATAGGCATGCCGCATATCATTTTAATCAGCAGAAGCTGCTGGTGCCCCTAAGCATAGCAAATGCCCTAGGCATTTGCCTACTGTAGTTTGCCTATGCCTAAGGCCGGCTCTGCTGCACGATGTGATTCACTATGCATTACACTCACTGCACAATACCATATACTGAATGTACACTGCATGACACGCTGCAATTACGCAGCACGATACACTGTGATACATTGCATATACTGTACACTGCATGATACTGTACACTGCACAATCGTAGACCACGTGGATTGTAAAGAACTACTGTATATACACAAGTTTAAAAAAATAACAATTGTTTTTGTAAAACGCATGTCGATCTTTTTCCATGTCAACTTAACGACCATGTCAACCTACAGTAACTGGTGTCAACCAATTTCAAAAGCCGCACCATCTAGGTCGACGCAAAAAAACAAATTGACCTTTTGACCCGGGTTAATGTTTGGTCCTTGTTTAACCATTTGTTTACCACAAATACTGTACAGTGCTGTATAGACCGGATACCTGCTGCTACAGCAGCCCCTGCTATAATGTACTGTACCTGTAACTACAGTAACTTAAAGTACAGTAATCTACAGTAATGTACTGTACTTACAATCCCTTATGGCCTGCAGGCGTCGTGGGGTCCTCCTCAGGAGGTCACTCCATCTCCTCTGGAGAGACCTCACCGTTCTCCTCCGGTTGTAGGTCCGGAGGATAGCCCTACTTGCCCTCCTGTATGCTCTCACCTTCTCCTCGTTGCTGGCGAGAGTTCTGTCCCGCCAGCGAACGAGGAGACGCAGCTCACCCAGAGCATAGGGACGGTCCCGTACAGCAGCCATAACCGTCCTTATGCTCAATGAGCGTCTCAGACGTCGTGCGCCTCAGACGTCGTGCGTCTCAGACGTCGTGCGTTCCAGGCATTCAACGTACAGTACTGTAGTTACTGTACTTTGTGACAGTTTCCCTTAGTTTTAAATATGCCCTTTCTTTGACCACAGTATTTTCCACTGTCTTGCCCTACGCCCTTCCCTCCTGGGAGCCTTCACAGGTCTTATGCTATACACAAATACCGAAGATGCACAGTCCGTCAGAATACACTCATTTCATTCCCGCTGTTTAGGTGCATTTAGCGTAAAGAATCGCTCCTGCAGATGTACTTTGATTTATGTGAAACCTGTGTGCATCCTTCCATTGGATGTACTGTATTGGAGAGAAAAAAAAAAAATGTTAAAGTGAATGTCACGGGAACACATTAAAAATAAGGTTGGCACTTCCTTCCCATTGGTGTTGGTTTACAGTATGCCGTAGTGTACTCGGACGCTCATGTAATTGCATTTCAAAGGCACAGTATTTTCCATCGTCTCCCCCCTACCCCCATCGCCCTTCCCCCCTGGGGGCCTGCACAGGGAGGAAATTCAGGTCCTGTGCAATACACAAACGCTGAAGATCTACAGTACTGTTTTGCTTAGTTGGTAGCGTCAGAATACACTCATTTCATTCACGCTGTTTGGGTGCATTTAGCGTAAAGAATCGCTCCTGCAGATGTACTTTGATTTATGTGGAACCTGTGTGCACCCTTCCATTGACTGTCTTACAATGTAAATAAAATAATACAGTGCATTATTACAGAAAAAAAAAAAAAAAGAAAGAAAGCACATCATGTCTCGAACCCTGGACCCCCAGCGAGGGAGGTGGGAGCCTTCACCCCTAGCCCACGACGCCTCATGAGAGATTTCTAATTTCATGTGTGAAAGTACTGCAAACAGCGCCCGGCCCTCGCCCCATTGCTGTTGGTTTATGCCTTAGAGGACTCGGACGCTCGCATTTGTAAAGCACGGTGTTTTCCTCCGCCTCCTGCTAGCCTGTTGCCCTTCCCCCATGGGAGCCTGCACAGATCATGCAGTAGACAGGGAGGGAATGCAGGTCATGTGCAATACACAAACGCCCACTGTAGTACTATTTTGCTCACTTACAGTACTGTACTGTAGGTTGCATTTAGCGTAAAGAATTGCTCCTGCAGATGTACTGTACTTTGATTTATGTGAAACCTGTGTGCATCCTTCCATTGGATGTACTGTATTGGAGAGAAAAAAAAAAAATGTTAAAGTGAATGTCACGGGAACACATTAAAAATAAGGTTGGCACTTCCTTCCCATTGGTGTTGGTTTACAGTATGCCGTAGTGTACTCGGACGCTCATGTAATTGCATTTCAAAGGCACAGTATTTTCCATCGTCTCCCCCCTACCCCCATCGCCCTTCCCCCCTGGGGGCCTGCACAGGGAGGAAATTCAGGTCCTGTGCAATACACAAACGCTGAAGATCTACAGTACTGTTTTGCTTAGTTGGTAGCGTCAGAATACACTCATTTCATTCACGCTGTTTGGGTGCATTTAGCGTAAAGAATCGCTCCTGCAGATGTACTTTGATTTATGTGGAACCTGTGTGCACCCTTCCATTGACTGTCTTACAATGTAAATAAAATAATACAGTGCATTATTACAGAAAAAAAAAAAAAAAAAAAAAGAAAGAAAGCACATCATGTCTCGAACCCTGGACCCCCAGCGAGGGAGGTGGGAGCCTTCACCCCTAGCCCACGACGCCTCATGAGAGATTTCTAATTTCATGTGTGAAAGTACTGCAAACAGCGCCCGGCCCTCGCCCCATTGCTGTTGGTTTATGCCTTAGAGGACTCGGACGCTCGCATTTGTAAAGCACGGTGTTTTCCTCCGCCTCCTGCTAGCCTGTTGCCCTTCCCCCATGGGAGCCTGCACAGATCATGCAGTAGACAGGGAGGGAATGCAGGTCATGTGCAATACACAAACGCCCACTGTAGTACTATTTTGCTCACTTACAGTACTGTACTGTAGGTTGCATTTAGCGTAAAGAATTGCTCCTGCAGATGTACTGTACTTTGATTTATGTGAAACCTGTGTGCATCCTTCCATTGGATGTACTGTATTGGAGAGAAAAAAAAAAATGATAAAGTGAATGTCACGGGAACACATTAAAAATAAGGTTGGCACTTCCTTCCCATTGGTGTTGGTTTACAGTATGCCGTAGTGTACTCGGACGCTCATGTAATTGCATTTCAAAGGCACAGTATTTTCCATCGTCTCCCCCCTACCCCCATCGCCCTTCCCCCCTGGGGGCCTGCACAGGGAGGAAATTCAGGTCCTGTGCAATACACAAACGCTGAAGATCTACAGTACTGTTTTGCTTAGTTGGTAGCGTCAGAATACACTCATTTTATTCACGCTGTTTGGGTGCATTTAGCGTAAAGAATCGCTCCTGCAGATGTACTTTGATTTATGTGGAACCTGTGTGCACCCTTCCATTGACTGTCTTACAATGTAAATAAAATAATACAGTGCATTATTACAGAAAAAAAAAAAAAAAAAGAAAGAAAGCACATCATGTCTCGAACCCTGGACCCCCAGCGAGGGAGGTGGGAGCCTTCACCCCTAGCCCACGACACCTCATGAGAGATTTCTAATTTCATGTGTGAAAGTACTGCAAACAGCGCCCGGCCCTCGCCCCATTGCTGTTGGTTTATGCCTTAGAGGACTCGGACGCTCGCATTTGTAAAGCACGGTGTTTTCCTCCGCCTCCTGCTAGCCTGTTGCCCTTCCCCCATGGGAGCCTGCACAGATCATGCAGTAGACAGGGAGGGAATGCAGGTCATGTGCAATACACAAACGCCCACTGTAGTACTGTTTTGCTCACTTACAGTACCGTACTGTAGGTTGCATTTAGCGTAAAGAATCGCTCCTGCAGATGTACTTTGATTTATGTGAAACCTGTGTGCATCCTTCCATTGACTGTCTTACAATGTAAATAAAATAATACAGTGCATTATTACAGAAAAAAAAAAAAAAAGAAAGCACATCAGGTCTCGAACCCTGGACCACCAGCGAGGGAGTTGGGAGCCTTCACCCCTAGCCCACGACGCCTCATGAGAGATTTCCAATTTCATGTGTGAAAGTACTGCAAACAGCGCCCGGCCCCCGCCCCATTGCTGTTGGTTTATGCCTTAGAGGACTCGGACGCTCGCATTTGTAAAGCACGGTGTTTTCCTCCGCCTTCTGCTAGTCCTCCACTCCCATTATGCATTAGCGAACTCAGACGCTCATATATTTTAAAAGCACGGTGTTTATACATTGTACTGTACATTCTTCCTTTTACACAATTACTGTAGTTGCGTCTCCATACACATACAGTACTGTACAGTACTCCATACTTTTTCCACCGCCTCCCGTTACGCCTACAGTATTGCCAGAGCTGTAGATCAATCCGCCGCTATACTGTACGATCGAAAGTACTGGATTAGTGGAGCATTAGCCACACAGTGGTGGAGATGTGTAATGCATGATGAGTATCTAGATCGTCTCAACGCGCCTGCCTGTGATTAAACTCAGCTATCGCCTTAGCGTGGCTAAACGCCCGTCTCGGCGGAGAAACAGTCAAGATAAAGGTGGCTACATCTGTAGGTCGCTGGATGACTAAGCTAAGCGACCCTAGTGGCCGACACAAACACCGGGCCCATCTAGGAGTGGCACTGCAGTGTCACGCAGGATGTCCCTTCCAAAAAACCCTCCCCAAACAGCACATGACGCAAAGAAAAAAAGAGGCGCAATGAGGTAGCTGTGTGAGTAAGATAAGCGACCCTAGTGGCCGACACAAACACCGGGCCCATCTAGGAGTGGCACTGCAGTGTCACGCAGGATGTCCCTTCCAAAAAACCCTCCCCAAACAGCACATGACGCAAAGAAAAAAAGAGGCGCAATGAGGTAGCTGTGTGAGTAAGATAAGCGACCCTAGTGGCCGACACAAACACCGGGCCCATCTAGGAGTGGCACTGCAGTGTCACGCAGGATGTCCCTTCCAAAAAACCCTCCCCAAACAGCACATGACGCAAAGAAAAAAAGAGGCGCAATGAGGTAGCTGTGTGAGTAAGATAAGCGACCCTAGTGGCCGACACAAACACCGGGCCCATCTAGGAGTGGCACTGCAGTGTCACGCAGGATGTCCCTTCCAAAAAACCCTCCCCAAACAGCACATGACGCAAAGAAAAAAAGAGGCGCAATGAGGTAGCTGTGTGAGTAAGATAAGCGACCCTAGTGGCCGACACAAACACCGGGCCCATCTAGGAGTGGCACTGCAGTGTCACGCAGGATGTCCCTTCCAAAAAACCCTCCCCAAACAGCACATGACGCAAAGAAAAAAAGAGGCGCAATGAGGTAGCTGTGTGAGTAAGATAAGCGACCCTAGTGGCCGACACAAACACCGGGCCCATCTAGGAGTGGCACTGCAGTGTCACGCAGGATGTCCCTTCCAAAAAACCCTCCCCAAACAGCACATGACGCAAAGAAAAAAAGAGGCGCAATGAGGTAGCTGTGTGAGTAAGATAAGCGACCCTAGTGGCCGACACAAACACCGGGCCCATCTAGGAGTGGCACTGCAGTGTCACGCAGGATGTCCCTTCCAAAAAACCCTCCCCAAACAGCACATGACGCAAAGAAAAAAAGAGGCGCAATGAGGTAGCTGTGTGAGTAAGATAAGCGACCCTAGTGGCCGACACAAACACCGGGCCCATCTAGGAGTGGCACTGCAGTGTCACGCAGGATGGCCCTTCCAAAAAACATTCCACAAACAGCACATGACGCAAAGAAAAATTAAAGAAAAAAGAGGTGCAAGATGGAATTGTCCTTGGGCCCTCCCACCCACCCTTATGTTGTATAAGCAGGACATGCACACTTTAACCAACCCATCATTTCAGTGACAGGGTCTGCCACACGACTGTGACTGAAATGACGGGTTGGTTTGGACCCCCACCAAAAAAGAAGCAATTAATCTCTCCTTGCACAAACTGGCTCTACAGAGGCAAGATGTCCACCTCATCATCATCCTCCGATATATCACCGTGTACATCCCCCTCCTCACAGATTATCAATTCGTCCCCACTGGAATCCACCATCTCAGCTCCCTGTGTACTTTGTGGAGGCAATTGCTGCTGGTCAATGTCTCCACGGAGGAATTGATTATAATTCATTTTAATGAACATCATCTTCTCCACATTTTCTGGATGTAACCTCGTACGCCGATTGCTGACAAGGTGAGCAGCGGCACTAAACACTCTTTCGGAGTACACACTTGTGGGAGGGCAACTTAGGTAGAATAAAGCCAGTTTGTGCAAGGGCCTCCAAATTGCCTCTTTTTCCTGCCAGTATAAGTACGGACTGTGTGACGTGCCTACTTGGATGCGGTCACTCATATAATCCTCCACCATTCTTTCAATGGTGAGAGAATCATATGCAGTGACAGTAGACGACATGTCCGTAATCGTTGTCAGGTCCTTCAGTCCGGACCAGATGTCAGCATCAGCAGTCGCTCCAGACTGCCCTGCATCACCGCCAGTGGGTGGGCTCGGAATTCTGAGCCTTTTCCTCGCACCCCCAGTTGCGGGAGAATGTGAAGGAGGAGATGTTGACAGGTCGCGTTCCGCTTGACTTGACAATTTTCTCACGAGCAGGTCTTTCAACCCCAGCAGACTTGTGTCTGCCGGAAAGAGAGATCCAAGGTAGGCTTTAAATCTAGGATCGAGCACGGTGGCCAAAATGTAGTGCTCTGATTTCAACAGATTGACCACCCGTGAATCCTTGTTAAGCGAATTAAGGGCTCCATCCACAAGTCCCACATGCCTAGCGGAATCGCTCCGTGTTAGCTCCTCCTTCAATGTCTCCAGCTTCTTCTGCAAAAGCCTGATGAGGGGAATGACCTGACTCAGGCTGGCAGTGTCTGAACTGACTTCACGTGTGGCAAGTTCAAAGGGCATCAGAACCTTGCACAACGTTGAAATCATTCTCCACTGCACTTGAGACAGGTGCATTCCACCTCCTATATCGTGCTCAATTGTATAGGCTTGAATGGCCTTTTGCTGCTCCTCCAACCTCTGAAGCATATAGAGGGTTGAATTCCACCTCGTTACCACTTCTTGCTTCAGATGATGGCAGGGCAGGTTCAGTAGTTTTTGGTGGTGCTCCAGTCTTCTGTACGTGGTGCCTGTACGCCGAAAGTGTCCCGCAATTCTTCTGGCCACCGACAGCATCTCTTGCACGCCCCTGTCGTTTTTTAAAAAATTCTGCACCACCAAATTCAAGGTATGTGCAAAACATGGGACGTGCTGGAATTTGCCCATATTTAATGCACACACAATATTGCTGGCGTTGTCCGATGCCACAAATCCACAGGAGAGTCCAATTGGGGTAAGCCATTCCGCGATGATCTTCCTCAGTTGCCGTAAGAGGTTTTCAGCTGTGTGCGTATTCTGGAAAGCGGTGATACAAAGCGTAACCTGCCTAGGAAAGAGTTGGCGTTTGCGAGATGCTGCTACTGGTGCCGCCGCTGCTGTTCTTGCGGCGGGAGTCCATACATCTACCCAGTGGGCTGTCACAGTCATATAGTCCTGACCCTGCCCTGCTCCACTTGTCCACATGTCCGTGGTTAAGTGGACATTGGGTACAGCTGCATTTTTTAGGACACTGGTGAGTCTTTTTCTGAGGTCTGTGTACATTTTCGGTATCGCCTGCCTAGAGAAGTGGAACCTAGATGGTATTTGGTAACGGGGGCACACTACCTCAAGAAATTGTCTAGTTCCCTGTGAACTAACGGCGGATACCGGACGCACGTCTAACACCAACATAGTTGTCAAGGCCTCAGTTATCCGCTTTGCAGCAGGATGACTGCTGTGATATTTCATCTTCCTCGCAAAGGACTGTTGGACAGTCAATTGCTTACTGGAAGTAGTACAAGTGGTCTTCCGACTTCCCCTCTGGGATGACCATCGATTCCCAGCAGCAACAACAGCAGCGCCAGCAGCAGTAGGCGTTACACGCAAGGATGCATCGGAGGAATCCCAGGCAGGAGAGGACTCGTCAGAATTGCCAGTGACATGGCCTGCAGGACTATTGGCATTCCTGGGGAAGGAGGAAATTGACACTGAGGGAGTTGGTGGGGTGGTTTGCGTGAGCTTGGTTACAAGAGGAAGGGATTTACTGGTCAGTGGACTGCTTCCGCTGTCACCCAAAGTTTTTGAACTTGTCACTGACTTATTATGAATGCGCTGCAGGTGACGTATAAGGGAGGATGTTCCGAGGTGGTTAACGTCCTTACCCCTACTTATAACAGCTTGACAAAGGCAACACACGGCTTGACACCTGTTGTCCGCATTTCTGTTGAAATACCTCCACACTGAAGAGCTGATTTTTTTGGTATTTTCACCAGGCATGTCAACGGCCATATTCCTCCCACGGACAACAGGTGTCTCCCCGGGTGCCTGACTTAAACAAACCACCTCACCATCAGAATCCTCCTGGTCAATTTCCTCCCTAGCGCCAGCAACACCCATATCCTCCTCATCCTGGTGTACTTCAACACTGACATCTTCAATCTGACTATCAGGAACTGGACTGCGGGTGCTCCTTCCAGCACTTGCAGGGGGCGTGCAAATGGTGGAAGGCGCATGCTCTTCACGTCCAGTGTTGGGAAGGTCAGGCATCGCAACCGACACAATTGGACTCTCCTTGTGGATTTGGGATTTCGAAGAACGCACAGTTCTTTGCGGTGCTTTTGCCAGCTTGAGTCTTTTCAGTTTTCTAGCGAGAGGCTGAGTGCTTCCATCCTCATGTGAAGCTGAACCACTAGCCATGAACATAGGCCAGGGCCTCAGCCGTTCCTTGCCACTCCGTGTGGTAAATGGCATATTGGCAAGTTTACGCTTCTCCTCCGACAATTTTATTTTAGGTTTTGGAGTCCTTTTTTTACTGATATTTGGTGTTTTGGATTTGACATGCTCTGTACTATGACATTGGGCATCGGCCTTGGCAGACGACGTTGCTGGCATTTCATCGTCTCGGCCATGACTAGTGGCAGCAGCTTCAGCACGAGGTGGAAGTGGATCTTGATCTTTCCCTAATTTTGGAACCTCAACATTTTTGTTCTCCATATTTTAATAGGCACAACTAAAAGGCACCTCAGGTAAACAATGGAGATGGATGGATACTAGTATACTTATGGATGGACTGCCGAGTGCCGACACAGAGGTAGCTACAGCCGTGGACTACCGTACTGTGTCTGCTGCTAATATAGACTGGATGATAATGAGATGAAATCAATATATATATGTATGTATATATAATATCACTAGTACTGCAGCCAGACAGGTAGATAATATATTTATTAGGTAATGATGACTGATGACGGACCTGCTGGACACTGTCAGCTCAGCAGCACCGCAGACTGCTACAGTAAGCTACTATACTATAGTAGTATGTACAAAGAAGAAAGAAAAAAAAAAAAACACGGGTAGGTGGTATACAATTATGGATGGACTGCCGAGTGCCGACACAGAGGTAGCTACAGCCGTGGACTACCGTACTGTGTCTGCTGCTAATATAGACTGGATGATAATGAGATGAAATCAATATATATATGTATGTATATATAATATCACTAGTACTGCAGCCGGACAGGTAGATAATATATTTATTAGGTAATGATGACTGATGATGGACCTGCTGGACACTGTCAGCTCAGCAGCACCGCAGACTGCTACAGTAAGCTACTATACTATAGTAGTATGTACAAAGAAGAAAGAAAAAAAAAAAACCACGGGTAGGTGGTATACAATTATGGATGGACAGCCGAGTGCCGACACAGAAGTAGCTACAGCCGTGGACTACCGTACTGTGTCTGCTGCTAATATAGACTGGATGATTGATAATGAGATGAAATCAATATATATATGTATGTATATATAATATCACTAGTACTGCAGCCGGACAGGTAGATAATATATTTATTAGGTAATGATGACTGATGATGGACCTGCTGGACACTGTCAGCTCAGCAGCACCGCAGACTGCTACAGTAAGCTACTATACTATAGTAGTATGTACAAAGAAGAAAGAAAAAAAAAACCACGGGTAGGTGGTATACAATTATGGATGGACTGCCGAATGCCGACACAGAGGTAGCTACAGCCGTGGACTAACGTACTGTGTCTGCTGCTAATATAGACTGGATGATTGATAATGAGATGAAATCAATATATATATGTATGTATATATAATATCACTAGTACTGCAGCCGGACAGGTAGATAATATATTTATTAGGTAATGATGACTGATTACGGACCTGCTGGACACTGTCAGCTCAGCAGCACCGCAGACTGCTACAGTAAGCTACTATACTATAGTAGTATGTACAAAGAAGAAAGAAAAAAAAAAAACCACGGGTAGGTGGTATACAATTATGGATGGACTGCCGAGTGCCGACACAGAGGTAGCTACAGCCGTGGACTAACGTACTGTGTCTGCTGCTAATATAGACTGGATGATTGATAATGAGATGAAATCAATATATCTATGTATGTATATATAATATCACTAGTACTGCAGCCGGACAGGTAGATAATATATTTATTAGGTAATGATGACTGATGACGGACCTGCTGGACACTGTCAGCTCAGCAGCACCGCAGACTGCTACAGTAAGCTACTATACTATAGTAGTATGTACAAAGAAGAAAGAAAAAAAAAAAACCACGGGTAGGTGGTATACAATTATGGATGGACTGCCGAGTGCCGACACAGAGGTAGCTACAGCCGTGGACTAACGTACTGTGTCTGCTGCTAATATAGAGTCTAGACTGGATGATAAATTATTGATAATGAGATGAAATCAATATAATATCACTAGTACTGCAGCCGGACAGGTACTATATATATATTTATTATGTAATGACTGATGACGGACCTGCTGGACACTGTCAGGTCAGCAGCACCGCAGACTGCTACAGTAAGCTACTATAGTAGTATGTATAAAGAAGAATGAAAAAAAAAAAAACCACGGGTAGGTGGTATACAATATTATATATATATATATTATATACAATTATATATATATATATATATATATATTAAACTGGTGGTGATTGATTATTAAACTCCGTGGTCAGGTCACGTTGCAACTTGCAACTAGTACTCCGAGTCCTAAGCAGACAATCACAAAATATATTATTATACTGGTGGTCAGTGTGGTCACAACAATGGCAGTGTGGCACTGACTCTGGCAGCAAAAGTGTGCACTGTACGTTATATGTACTCCTGAGTCCTGCTCTCAGACTCTAACTGCTCCCCACTGTCAGTGTCTCCCCCACAAGTCAGATAATTAATACAATACACAGTCACACTATCTAATCTATATCACTTCAGCAAGTAGTATAGTAGTATAGTAGTACTCCTCCTAATAGTAATAATGCTCCCCAAAATACTGTGTCTCTCTCGTCTCTACTGTGTCTCTCTCTTCTCTAAACGGAGAGGACGCCAGCCACGTCCTCTCCCTATGACTCTCAATGCACGTGTGAAAATGGCGGCGACGCGCGGCTCCTTATATAGAATCCGAGTCTCGCGAGAATCCGACAGCGGGATGATGACGTTCGGGCGCGCTCGGGTTAACCGAGCAAGGCGGGAAGATCCGAGTCGCTCGGACCCGTGAAGAAAAAACTGAAGTTCGGGCGGGTTCGGATTCAGAGGAACCGAACCCGCTCATCACTAGTATAAATGACTGTAGTCTAGAGCATTGGTTCTCAACTGTGGTCCTCAAGTACCCCCAACAGTTCATGTTTTCCAGGTCACTTAGCTGGTGCACAGGTGTATTCATTACTCACTGACACATTTTAAAAGACCCACAGGTGGAGCAAATTATTTCACTTGCAATCCTGTGAGGAGACCTGGAAACATGAACTGTTGGAGGTACTTGAGGACCACGGTTGAGAAACACTGGTCTAGAGAGTCTAGACTTACTGTAAGGAAAGATTTGGAGTTTCAGATGGAAGGCTAATGTTAAAGGACACCTGTAATTTATTTTCTTTAAATTGTTAAAATATCATCAGTTGCTATACAGACAAAAAATCTACAAATTAAAAATAAGTAAAATTAAGGGTGAATTTCGTTTTCTAGTCCCGTGTGTGTGTAAGCCCACATACTGATTAAACACGGCAGAAAAATTTAATTCTTCTTCCAGGTGCTGAAGATAGGCTTCAATGAGTCACATCCAGAGAATTTGGGTACTGTATATGCAGAATGAATAGGAATTGGAGTAGGAATGATGTGGAGGCATAAATAAGAGAGGTGACAATCAATCCCTCTACATAAAACACAGGAATTATTTTAAAATGTTTCAATATATGTTTAAACTCATCAATGCATCAGCAATCTTTTATATCATTTACTGCTGTAACCTTAGACCAATCCAGAAATATTGCATTAAGGGACATACAGTAACTAGGGGTGTTTGAGAAATGACAGGTAGCAGGGCCCTGGGGGTAGCATCATTTGCTGACCCACGGCACCTGCATGTGGAATTTGTTGTGATACAGCAGAGCTGCCCAGACTGTCCAAGGGATTCTCCAGGCAGGTAGGCACACTGCAGCCTAGGGAGCTACTTGAGGCATTCTTAGTAGAGATGAGCGGGTTCGGTTTCTTGAGACCCAAACCCTACCAGACTTCACTACCCATGCCCGGATACGAGCCCGGCTCGGGCTTTCCCACCTGAATTGGAAACCATAATGAGACAAAACGTCATCATCCCACTGTCGGATTCTCGTGGGGTTTGGATTCCATATAAGGAGCCGTGCGTCACCGTCATTTTGACTCCAGCATGGAGAGTGTAGAGAGAAGCCGTGTCTCCGTCTTCAGTGTCCTGCTTCAGTACAGTGGAAGTGTCTTGTGCTGCATCGGTCCAGTCACAATGGTTGTGTCCTCTGCTGCCATATGTCCAGTGCTGCTGTATAAGTCCAGTCCAGTGGTGCTGTGTTGTGCTGCATCAGTTCAGTGGTGGTGTCCCTGTGCTGCTGTATTTGTCCAGTGGTACTGCTGTATATGTCCAGTGATACTGCCGTATATGTCCAGCAGTACTGCCATATAAATCCAGTGATACTGCCGTATAATTCCAGTGGTACAGGCGTATAACTCCAGCGATACTGGCGTATAAATCCAGTCCAGTGATACTGCCGAATATGTTCAGTGATACTGCCGTATATGTCCAGCGGTACTACCGTATAAATCCAGTGATACTGCCGTATAATTCCACTGGTACTGGCAAATAATTCCAACGGTACTGACGTATAAATCCAGTCCAGTGATACTGCTGTATATGTCCAGCGGTACTGCCGTATAAATCCAGTTATAATTCCGTATAATTCCAGTGGTACCGGCGTATAATTCCAGCGGTACTGGCATATAAATCCAGTCCAGTGATACTGCCGTATATGTCCAGTGGTACTGCCGTATAATTCCAGTGATCCTGCCGTATAATTCCAGTGGTACTGGCGGATAAATCCAGTGATACTGCCGTATAATTCCAGTGGTACTGGCGTATAATTGCAGTGGTACTGCCGTATAAATCCAGTGGTACTGCTGTTTAATTCCAGTGGTACTGCTCTATAAATCCAGTGATACTGCCGTATAAATCCAGTTGTACTACCGTATAATTCCAGTGGTACTGCCGTATAATTCCAATGATCCTGCCGTATAATTCCAGTGGGACTGCCATATAATTCCAATGGTACTGGCGTATAAATCCAGTCCAGTGATACTGCCGTATAAATCCAGCGGTATTACCGTATAATTCCAGTGATACTGCCGTATAATTCCAGTGATCCTGCCGCGTAATACCAATGGTACTGCCGAATAATTCCAGTGATACTGCCATATAATTCCAGTGATCCTGCCGTATAATTTGAGTGGTACTTACGTATAATTCCAGTGATACTGCCGTATAATTCCAGAGGTACTGATGTATAAATCCAGTCCAGTGGTGCTGCCATATAAATTCAGTGGTGCTGTCCTGTGCTGTATATTATTTACTCCAAATAAAGGTGTTATTAATATGCTCTACTCCCACCATCAGTTCTTCTCTGGTGAATACTGATGAAAAGAATTTGTTCAGTATTTCTGCTTTTATTTCATCATCATTTATCAATCTTTTCATGGACCTATATTCTCCTTTTTTAACCTTTTACCATTTATGTATTTAAAAAACTTTTTAGGATTGGTTTTACTCTCTATAGCGATTTGCTTTTCATTTTCCATTTTAGCTGCTCTTATTGCTTGTTTGCTTTTCTTATTACACTCCTTGTAATACTTGAAGGACTCCTCCTTTCCATTAGATTTAAATGCTTTGAAAGCCCGCTTTTTTTTTATCCATTTCTGCCTTAACCTTCTTGTTAAGCCACATCGGTTTGAGTTTAATACTCCTGCGTTTACTGCCCATGGGAATAAATTTATGAATATTGCTATCCAGCAACCCTTTTAAAACATCCCACATTTCCGAAGTGTTCTTGTTATTAAACAGAACCTCTCACTCAATGTCGTTAAGTGCACGTCTAAGCATACTGAATTTAGCCTTCCTAAAGTTAAACGATTTGGTGGAGCCCGTGTAGCTATGTTTGCTGAAACTGATGTCGAAAGTGATCATATAGTGATCACTGTTGCCCAAAGTCTCCCCCACTTTAGTGTTTGATATAATGTCTACATTATTAGTAATTACTACATCTAGGGTAGTTTTACCCCTAGTTGGGTCCTCGACTAATTGATACAAGTAGTGATCCTTAAACATATTTAAGAACCTGTTGCCCCTCGCTTTAGCACATGAATCGTTACTCCAGTTTATATCCGGGTAATTAAAATCCCCAATCACAAGGATGTCCCCCAATCCTGCAGCTGTTTTGATTTGCTGTAAGAGTTGTTCTTCCTCATGTATGCTAATGACTAGTTTTTTTGCATCAATACCCCCACTTGAGATTTCAACCCATAGTGACTCCACATTATGGCCAGTATCCTCATAGATAACCTCCTTTAGGTATGGTTTAAGTGATGGTTTAACATAAAGACATACACCTCCTCCTCTTTTGTTTGTCCTGTCCCTCCTAAAAAGAGAATACCCCTTCAAGTTTGCAACCCAGTCGTGAGAGTCGTCCCACCATGTTTTTGGAATACCTATAATGTCATACTCAGCCTTTGATGCTAACAATTCCAATTCCCCCATTTTACCTGCTAGACTTCTTGCATTTGCACTGTATAGAGGGAATAACCAGATTTTGCGCAATAAACACTCTGAGTGCAGCCCAGTTTTAAACAAGGGATTCACCAAAGCCCAAAAAACAAGTGCAAAAATACAGACTGAATAAAACCAGTGGCGCAAACAGAAGGAACATGCATATAATACAAACACCACAACCTGATTCACTGGTTCATGGGTGCTGGTGTTGCTTCGTTAATAAATGTATCCATTCTCGATATTGACCTCAAAAAGAGAATGATTGATAGTGCAACACCGTTTGATAACAAAAGAATCCCAATTTTTATATATTCCACTCACATAAAGGGACTTTAGAAATCGCATATATTGAATTCCACAATACAGCCGAGATCGTACTTCTTTCCCGTATTTCTTTAGGTCAATACCTCGGGAGAAATATCATTAGTGCAACACTGTGAGATTTTTTACACAGTTTTAATTTTAAAAGCACACTCACATTAAACACAAAAAGTAACAGCATAAAAACATGGGGATTTCTTGCTTAAGCAAGGTGCCTGTGACCGTGGAAAGTTCGGAGGGGTGGAACTGGGACTCTTACCATTGGTGTGGACTTCCAGGATTCCCTCTGGGACTCATTTCTGCTGTTTGTGAGGAACAGAAATCCCCATGTTTTTATGCTGTTACTTTTTGTGTTTAATGTGAGTGTGCTTTTAAAATTAAAACTGTGTAAAAAATCTCACAGTGTTGCACTAATGATATTTCTCCCGAGGTATTGACCTAAAGAAATACGGGAAAGAAGTACGATCTCGGCTGTATTGTGGAATTCAATATACTGTATGCGATTTCTAAAGTCCCTTTATGTGAGTGGAATATATAAAAATTGGGATTCTTTTGTTATCAAACGGTGTTGCACTATCAATCATTCTCTTTTTGAGGTCAATATCGAGAATGGATACATTTATTAACGAAGCAACACCAGCACCCATGGACCAGTGAATCAGGTTGTGGTGTTTGTTATTATATGCATGTTCCTTCTGTCTGCGCCACTGGTTTTATTCAGTCTGTATTCTTGCATTTGCAAGCATGCATTTTATTTATCGGTTCCTTTATTCGTTTGTTTTTTTAAAGCTATCCCATCCTGGTTTACTAGTGCATCCCTAGAGTTACTGATACAGACTGTCCTTCTTGCTCCCTCCCCAACCCCACCGTACTTAGTATTGCCCATCTTACTTTTCTCTTTGGTCAACCCATTGTTCCTGCCTAAATTCACCACCCTGACATAAGTATTTTCCCTTAAATCCCGAACATTTTCAATATGCTGTAATAATGACACAAGATTGTTGTTAGTTAATGTTTTGGCAATACATTCGTTAATACCCTTTTTAGAACCCATGTAAATACCCTTGCTGGCTGCTCTTTCCCTCCCCCCTTCTCCACCCCCATTTAACTCACTGCCACCATCCCTACTATACTTGCTGCATGATCCATAGTTTCTAGCTAAACCCTCCCCCCAGGCTCCTAGTTTAAAAATTCCTCCAACCTACTAACCATCCTAACCCCCAGCACCGCAGCCCCCTCCTCATTCAGGTGCAATCCGTCAGGAGAAAAAAGATGGCGCCTGACTGAGAAGTCCGCCCAGTGTTCCAAGAACACAAACCCCTCCTTCCTACACCAGTCTCTGAGCCTCCCTAATCTCCCTCTGTCTCCCTGGGCTAGCGCGTGGCACCGGTAATATTTCCGAGAATATTACCTTAGATGTCCTTTTTTTTAGTTTCTGGCCGAAGTCCCTATAATCTTTCTTAAGGACATCCCACCTACCACTAACTTTGTCATTGGTGCCAACGTGCACCAAGACCGCCAGGTCTTTCCCAGCTCCTCCCAACAATCTATCTACCCGGTCCCTGATGTGCCATACCCGAGCACCCGGGAGACAACATACCATACGGCGATCATGATCCCGGTAGCAGATTGCCCTATCTGCCTTCCTGATGATAGAGTCCCCTACCACCACCACCATCTGCTGAGCACCTCTCTAGCTCTCATCCCATCTGAGCCAGTGGGACCACTCCTCCGGTTGCTAGAGGGAGCAGTCTCCTCCGGCTCCGTCATTTCGTCGCTATCATCCACTGAATCTTCGTCCAATCGGGCAAATTTGTTCGGGTTTGATAGATCCGAGATGTCGTGCCTTCCCCTCTTTTTCTTCCTTCTAACTGTGACCCAACTGCCTACTTGATTATCCTCGTCTACCAGTGACCCCTGCTGCAACTCCTCCACCGTTCTATCTAGACTTCGCTTGAGATTGTGAATATCCCTCAGTCGCGTAACTGTTTGCTCTAGATCAGTTACCTGGGCTTCCAGGGCAACCGTTCGCTCACATCTCGCGCATATGTATTCGCCCTGGGTCGGCTGCTCCAGGTGCGCATACATATTGCACGACACGCACCTGAGTGAGACTCTCAATCACGGCCCCTCCCATCAGTTTGAAAAACTAACTCCCTATTACCTTTCGAAAGCACAATAACGAATTAAAAAAAAAAAACACAACAAGCCAATACAATTAATACACAATAAGTAAGTAACCAATACTTATCTGAGTGGGACTTCTCCTGCGGCACCGATACTCCACCTTGCAGTTGCTCCAGCTCTCTGCACCTCCTTTTCACTCGGCTTCCGGCTCCTGCTTTGTCCACAGAATGCAGACCTCACCTGCGCAGGATGTGGCTGCAGCAGCACACACTCACTCCCAGTACCAGAAGCCCTGGCAGCACTCTGTCACTCCTCTCTCCTTGCAGCAGCACTCAATTTTTTTGTATTTTTTTATTTTTTATTTTTTTTAATTCCCCCCCAGCAGCTCACCACCAGTCACTTACCCAGCAGTAGCACTCCCCTTTCCCTCTACCTCACAGACACACACACACACACACACACACACACACACACACACACACACACACACACACACACACACACACACACACACACAATTCAAGGTCAGTCAGTGCCCTCTCACTCACACCAGCAACCACACACTCGCACAACAGCGGCAGCAGCAGCGATCCTCCGCTGCCTGCTCCGCTGTACTTCGCTCCCACACACAGACCCCAGCGGCAGCCGCTACCTGCTCTGCTCCGGCTGGCGATCCCCCGCTGCCCGCTCCACTCCACCCGGCTACGCTTCCCGGGCTCCCTGACTCCTCCTCACTTCCTGCTCGCTTCCGCTTCCGGCTCGCCTCTGGGTCCGCCCGTCTCCGTCAGACAGCTTCCTCATCTCCGTCAGTATAGCCTCCTCGTCTCTGTCAGTACATGACGATGGAAGCCCTCATACTCCCGCTAGAAAAATTAAAAGAGTTAAGCT
The DNA here is from genome assembly GCF_028390025.1 of Pseudophryne corroboree. Taxonomy (NCBI): domain Eukaryota; kingdom Metazoa; phylum Chordata; class Amphibia; order Anura; family Myobatrachidae; genus Pseudophryne; species Pseudophryne corroboree. Next base: position 689,306,556 of record NC_086446.1, read on the forward strand.
GGCAAAAGCACAGCAAAGAACTGTGCGTTCTAAGATGGTATCACAAATCCCCAAGGAGAGTCCAAGCCGTTTGGCGGTTGTGATGCCTGACCTTCCCAACACTGGACGGGAAGAGGTGGCTCCTTCCACCATTTGCATGCCCTCGGCAAGTGCTGGAGGGAGCACCCACAGTCCAGTTTCTGATATTCAAATTGAAGTTGTCACTGTTGAAGTACACCAGGATGAGGATATGGGTGTTGCTGGCGCTGAGGAGGAAGTTGAAGAGGAGGATTCTTATGGTGATGTGGTTTGTTTAAATCAGGCACCAGGGGAGACACCTGTTGTCCGTGGGATGAATAAGCCCATTGTGATGCCTGGGCAAAATACCAGAAAAGCCACCTCTTCGGTGTGGAACTATTTCTCCACAAATCCGGACAACAGGTGTCAAGCCGTGTGTTGCCTCTGTCAATCTGTAATAAGTAGGGGTAAGGATGTTAACCACCTAGGAACATCCTCCCTTATACGTCACCTGCAGCGCATTCATCAGAAGTCAGTGTCAAGTTGTGAAACTTTGGGTAAGAGCGTAAGCAGTCCACTGACACCTAAATCCCATCTTCCTCTTGTATCCAAGCTACTGCAAGCCACACCACCAACTCCCTCAACGTCAACTTCCTCCTCAGTCAGGAACATCAGTAGTCCTGCAGGCATTGTCACTGGCAAGACTGAGGAGTCCTTTCCTAACCGGGATTCCTCCGGAGGATCCTTGAGTGGTACGCCTACTGCTGCCACTGCTGTTGCTGCTGGGAGTCAATCATCATCCCAGAGGGGAAGTCGGAAGACCACTTGTACTACTTCCAGTAAGCAATTGACTATCCAACAGTCCTTTGTGAGGAAGATGAAATATGACAGCAGTCATCCTGTTGCAAAGCGGATAACTGAGGCCTTGACAGCTATGTTGGTGTTAGACATGCGTCCGGTATCCGCCATTAGTTCAGTGGGACTTAGAGAATTGTTTGAGGTAGTGTGTCCCCGGTACCAAATCCCATCTAGATTCCACTTCACTAGGCAGGCGATACCGAGAATGTACAGAGACGTCAGAAAAAGTGTCCTCAGTGTCCTAAAACATGCAGTTGTAACCTCTGTCCACTTAATCACGGACATGTGGACAAGGGGAACAGGGCAGACTAAGGACTATACTCGTTCCTAGGCAGGCTACGCTATGTATCACCGCATTCGTAAGAGGTACACCGCTGACAATGTCTTACGGAAACTGAGGGACATCATCGCACAGTGGCTTACACCAAAGCTTTGACTGTTCCCAGACTGCATAGCGCCGCCTCCTATTTCACCCCGCCTCCCTGCACAGGATCTCAGTTTTTAGTTAACCAGTCCAATGCAGTAGCAGGAAAAGAGACGATAATGGTTAGTAGCCACAACACCGCATTCTCAGGACAGGAGACGTGTCAGCGGCTAATGCCATACCAACCCAAAGAAGCTAAGTGCGACAGGGTGGGCGCCTTGTGGAGCCCAGTGTACCTCGCAGAAAGAGTTATAACAAAGGTAAGTTCTTACCATAAAACTCATTTTCTGCTGCGGGGTACACTGGGCTCCACAAGGAATGGACAATGGGGATGTCCTAAAGCAGTTCCTTATGGGAGGGGACGCACTGTAGCGGGCACAAGAACCCGGCATCCAAAGGAAGCATCCTGGGAAGCGGCAGTATCGAAGGCATAGAACCTTATGAACTTGTTCACAGAGGACCACGTAGCCGCCTTGCACAATTGTTCAAGGGTCGCACCACACTGGGCCGCCCAAGAAGGTCCAACAGACCGAGTAGAATGGGCCTTAATGTGACCAGGAGCAGAGAGACCAGCCTTCACATAAGCATGTGCAATCACCATTCTAATCCATCTGGCCAGAGTTTGCTTGTGAGCAAGCCAGCCCCGTTTGTGAAACCCAAACAGCACAAAGAGAGAATCAGATTTCCTTATAGAAGCAGTTCTCTTCACATAGATATGGAGAGCCCGTACCACATCCAAAGACCGCTCTTTGGGAGACAGATCAGGAGAAACAAGTGCCAGAACTACAATCTCCTGGTTAAGGTAGAACGAAGAAACCACCTTAGGTAAATATACGGGACGAGTCCTAAGAACCGCCCGGTCATGGTGAAATATCAGATATGGGGAACCACAAGACAAGGCACCCAAATCCGACACTCTTCTAGCTGAAGCAATAGCCAGCAGAAACACAACCTTAAGGGAAAGCCACTTAAGGTCAGCTGAACCAAGAGGTTCAAACGGAGACTCTTGTAACACCTCCAAAACCACCGACAAGTCCCAAGGAGCTACAGGCGGGACATAGGGAGGTTGGATACGCAACACGCCCTGAGTAAAGGTATGCACATCAGGTAAGGTCGCAATTTTTATCTGAAACCACACCGACAAGGCAGATATTTGAACCTTGAGGGAGGCCAGACGCAGGCCTAAGTCCAGGCCCTGCTGAAGAAAAGCCAACAACTTGGCTATACTAAACTTGGAAGCGTCATAATCATTAGATGCGCACCAAACAAAGTAAGAATGCCAGACCCTATAGTAAATCCGAGCCAAAGCCGGTTTCCGGGCCCGCAACATAGTTTGAATGACCGCCTCAGAAAACCCTTTAGACCTTAAGACGGAAGCTTCAAGAGCCACGCCGTCAAAGACAGCCGGGCTAGGTCCTGGTAGACACAGGGGCCCTGAACGAGGACGTCTGGGCGTTGTGGAAGTAGAATTGGACGCTCTGACGATAGGCCTTGCAGGTCTGAGAACCAGTGCCGTCTGGGCCACACTGGAGCTATGAGAAGCAGAATTCCTTTTTCTTGCTTTAACTTCCGAATTACCCTGGGCAGGAGTGACACCGGAGGGAACACGTACGGCAGCCGAAACCTCCACGGTACCGCCAGCGCATCCACGAATGGGGCTTGAAGATCCCTTGTCCTTGCTCCGAAGACCGGAACCTTGGGATTGTGTCGAGACGCCATCAGATCTACGTCTGGAAGGCCCCACCTTTCCACTAGGAGTTGAAACACTTCTGGATGGAGGCCCCACTCGCCGGCATGCACGTCCTGACGACTGAGAAAGTCCGCTTCCCAATACAGGACTCCCGGAATGAATATTGCCGATATGGCCGGTAGATGGCGTTCTGCCCACTATAGAATCCGTGAGACTTCCTTCATTGCTAGGCGGCTTCGAGTGCCGCCTTGATGATTTATGTAAGCCACTGTGGTGGCGTTGTCCGACTGTACTTGAACAGGACCGTTCTGAATTAAATGCTGGGCTAGGTTCAAGGCATTGAAGACCGCCCGCAATTCCAGAATATTGATCGAGAGGAGGGACTCCTCCTTGGTCCACCACCCCTGAAGGGAGTGCTGCTCCAGCACTGCGCCCCAACCTCTTAGACTGGCATCTGTCGTCAACAGGACCCAGTCGGATATCCAGAACGGACGGCTCCTGCACAGTTGTTGGTCCCGGAGCCGACAGACGGACTTCCGGAGTCAATGAGATCATTTGAGACCTGATCCGGTGAGGCAGGCCGTCCCATTTGGGAATCCGCCTCTTTAGAGGGTGAGAGTGAAATTGAGCGTACTCCACCATGTCGAATGCTGACACCATGAGACCCAGCACCTGCATCGCCGAATGTATCGACACTTGCGGACGAGAAAGGAAGCAACGAATCCTGTCCTGAAGTTTCAGGACTTTCTCCTGAGACAGGAACAACCGCTGGTTGTGAGTGTCCAATAGTGCTCCCAGATGCACCATGCTCTGAGCAGGGATCAGGGATGACTTCTTCCAGATGATGAGCCACCCGTGGGCTTGCAGAAACCGGACCGTCACATCTAGATGACGCAGGAGAAGTTCTGGGGATTTTGCCAGGATTAACAAGTCATCCAAATACGGCAGTATCCTGACCCCTTGACGGCGGAGTACCACCGTCATCACCGCCATGACTTTTGTAAAGACTCACGGAGCCATTGTTAAACCAAAAGGTAACGCCCAAAACTGGTAATGGCAGTTGCCAATCGCAAATCTCAGGTATTGCTGATGAGGCACTGCTATAGGAATATGCAGGTAAGCATCCTGTATATCCAGGGAGACCATGAAGTCCCCAGGTTCCAAAGCCAGAACTATAGAGCGAAGGGTTTCCATCCGGAACTTGGAAACCTTCACAAACCTGTTCAATGCCTTGAGGTTGAGAATGGGCCGGGAGGACCCATTCGGTTTCGGGACTAGAAACAGCGGAGAATAGTACCCCCGGCCCCTCTGCGCAAGAGGCACCTGTACTACGACTCCTGTATCCAGGAGGGCCTGTACCACCGAATATAGAGTATTTGCCTTTGTCTTGTCCAACGGGACATCTGTCTGGCAAAATCGATGAGGGGGTCGGTTTTTGAAGGCTATGGCGTAACCTCGAGTGACGACTTCCCATACCCAAGCATCTGAAGTGGTCTTCAACCATTCCTGGGTATACCCTAGAAGCCGACCCCCCACCCTGGGATCCCCCAGAGGGAGGCCCGCCCCGTCATGCGGCAGGCTTATCTGTCTTGGAAGCTGGCTGACGGGGCCGCCCAGGCTATTTTGGGCTTAGGCTTACCAGGTTTGGAAGTGCGGGCCTGCTTGTTGTACGTCTGACCTTTTGCTTTACCTGAAGGACGAAAGGGGCGAAAGGAAGTACCTTTAGCCTTCGACACAGAAGGAGCAGTACTTGGCAGACAGGCAGTTTTGGCAGTAGCCAAGTCAGCCACAATCTTATTTAAATCCTCCCCAAACAGAATATCTCCCTTAAAAGGGAGTACCTCCAGGGTTTTTCTAAAGTCCAGATCCACAGACCAGGATCTCAGCCACAATATCCGGCGAGCCAGGGCTGATGTAATAGAGGCCTTGGCTGCCAGGATACCGGCATCAGAAGCCGCCTCTTTAATATAACGAGAAGCTGTGACAATATAAGACAAGCATTGTCTAGCATGGTCAGAGGAGATTTCAGCATCTAACTCCAAGGCCCATGCTTCAATGGCCTCTGCAGCCCAAGTAGCTGCAATAGTGGGCCTTTGTGCAGCACCCGTGAGGGTGTAAATCGCTTTTAGACAACCCTCCACACGTTTATCCGTAGGCTCTTTTAGAGACGTGACGGTGGTGACCGGTAGAGCTGAGGAAACCACCATCCTAGCCACATGTGAGTCCACTGGAGGAGGCGTTTCCCAATTCTTAGACAGCTCCGGCGCGAGGGGATAGCGAGCCAGCATTTTCTTTTGAGGCACAAACTTCGTACCCGGGTTTTCCCAGGATTCCTGACGTATATCAATTAGGTGGTCAGAGTGAGGTAAAACTTGTTTAATCACCTTCTGACGCTTGAACCTATCTGGTTTCTTAGGAGGAACGGATGGCTCGGGATCATCCGTAATCTGTAAAATTAACTTAATAGCCTCCAAAAGATCAGGAACATCCACATGTGAACCACCCTCCCCATCAGCCGTATCTGAGTCAGAACCTGTGGGGTCAGTGTAAGTGCCATCTTCATCCGACGAGGTGTCAGTGACAGTAGTGGATTGTGAGGAGACAAGCGCTCACTTAGAGGACCCCTTGGACGTAGGCGAGCGATGGTAAGACTTTTTAGTAGTAAGAGACTGGTTCAACTTCTTTATTTGAGCAGATTAATTGTCCGCCCACGGCATTGGGGGTCCCATAGGGGGTGTTAGTTTATGAACTAGCGTATGCAGAAGCGTGGAAGAAGCGGCCCACGGCGGGTCATTATTTGCCCCCGTATAACCAGAGCCCAAAGCTGCTATATTCTCCTCATAGGTATCTGCGGCTTCAGCAACACCGGCAGTGTGTTCAGCCCCAGAACTGTTACCCTCAGAAGCAGACATGATATAACTTAAAGTATCAGGTAACACAGTACAATTTGTCAGCAGCACAATACCTCTAGCCCAAACCCCTACGCAGTGTAGTCAGCACCAGCAGAGATAAAGGAGAGATATGGTGACTAAATCACAGAGAAAAATACGTAATATAGTATATCTTTGTGAAAATCCTATATTAGATAAAACCTGACGCACCAAGCCCCCTCAGGTTATAGAATATAGGCATAGCAGGTTGAGTGAAAGACACGAAATGGACACCACTCAGCTATCAAATGCACACACATATAGTCACTGTCTATACAATGCAGAGGTTATTACTAACAATAATACTGCACTGGACTAGCTTACACAGCTATATAACAATAGATATAACAGTACACAGTAAGAACTGGATGTATATCTCAGGGTAATTGTACTAAGAAACCCTGACTAAGTGCACTCTTTCTTAACTAACACTGACTAAAAAAGGCAGGTAGAATACTTAAGTGTCTTGTAAAGTCACAGCACTGACAACCAGGCAGCTTTACATGGGAGGATTTGCCCAAGCATTCCCAGGAACAGTGAGCTGAGGGATAATGGCGCCGCAGACACTGCCAGGGAGTGAGGGAGAGACAGATATGCAGCTCCAGGGCGGGAACATTTGCAGAAAATGGCGCCCTGGGGCTGGGGGAGGGGCTTCAGGTCCAAGCTCTATCCCCCTGCTGGCAAAACCACCGGGTACTGCGGGCTCTAATAAAACGGTTTATTGAGAAAACCTGACCTGTCCCATGCCCTGGTGATCTAGTGGGATCGCCTGTACTGCCACAGTGTCCACCGCCAGCGCGCGCTGCCCGCCTCCCACTGACCGCTGCTGCTGCCCTTGAAGTCTTCACTTTTTTCCTCAGAATAAAGGTTCTTCTTAGGGCTGCCTGGAGCAGCCCCTCTGTTAAGTGCCTGCTACTGCAGCACCAACTACAAAACTGAGATCCTGTGCAGGGAGGCGGGGTGATATAGGAGGCGGCGCTATGCATTCTGGGAACAGTCAAAGCTTTGAGCCTCTTGGTGCCTCGGATCAAGATCCTACTCTACATTCCTTGTGGAGCCCAGTGTACCCCGCAGCAGAAAATCATATTTCCTCTTAGGCTAGGGCCACACATAGCGGCCAAGCGTGTCCCACTGAACGTGACCCGCTTGGCCGGGAGTGGGATTTTGTGTGCACACGGATCCTGTTTTGCGGGATGCCGTAGAACAGGATACAGCCAGTTACACATAGGATTTCAATAGGGCACAGTGCGGCAGAGCATTGAAATGTATGTGTTCACATTGATATCCCATTGCCCTGCCGTCCGGCTGCATGCTGCAGTTGGATCCGACGGCGGCGGGACTGCCGCATATGTGTGGGCGCCTGCATAGGTGCCCATGTGCTGTCTCCTTCCGGCCAAGCAGGTCCTGCTAAACAGGACCCGCTCTGCTCTATGTGTGGCCCTACCCTCAGACGTCTCATTTCTAGTGTAAACATATCTAACCTAGAAAGTGTCTCCAACCCCTTAATCAATTTTGTAGCTTGCCTCTGGACCTTTTCAAGTTCCAATATGTCTCTTTTATAGTGTTGTGCCCTGAACTGTACACAATACTCAATGGGGGTCATTCCGACCCATTCGCACGCAGCAGTTCTTCGCTGCGGTGCGAATGGGTCTGGAATGCGCATGCGCGGTGTGCGCATTGCACACGCATGTCGTTGCCTGGCAACAGAGGTCGCCGGGCAACGACGCTGACAGAGGAGAAAGCGGTCGCAGCGGTGACCGCAAGAAGATGGACAGCAAGAGGGTGTACCGGGGCGTCATCTTACCGTTTGCTGCCGTTTTCAGGGAGTGGTAAGTACAATGCAGGCGTGTCCAGGTGAATGGAGGGCGGAGGTGTGACGCCAAAGCCGGCCCCATCATCGCTGGACCCGTCGCACAGGGTAAGTAGGTATAGGGCTAATCTTGTTTTGAGTGAAACTTTTTTAGCATAGCAGGGCTGCACAAGCGATCGCAGCCCTGCTATGCTAAAATACACTCCCCCATAGGCGGAGATTAGTTGATCGAAGCAGCAGCAAAAAGTTGCTTGGTGCGATCAACTTGGAATGAGGGCCAATGGCCCTCATTCCGAGTTGTTCGCTCGCAAGTGAATTTTTGCAGATTTGCTCATGCTAAGCCGCCGCCTACTGGGAGTGAATCTTAGCATCTTAAAATTGCGAACGATGTATTCGCAATATTGCGATTACACACCTCGTAGCAGTTTCTGAGTAGCTTCAGACTTACTCGGCATCTGCGATCATTTCAGTGCTTGTCGTTCCTGGTTTGACGTCACAAACACACCCAGCGTTCGCCCAGACACTCCCCCGTTTCTCCAGCCACTCCTGCGTTTTTTCCGGAAACGGTAGCGTTTTTTCCCACACGCCCATAAAACGGCCAGTTTCCGCCCAGTAACACCCATTTCCTGTCAATCACATTACGATCGCCAGAACGATGAAAAAGCCGTGAGTAAAAATCCTAACTGCATAGCAAATTTACTTGGCGCAGTCGCAGTGTGGACATTGCGCATTAAGCGGAAAATCGCTGCGATGCGAAGATTTTTACCGAGCGAACAACTCGGAATGAGGGCCAATATGCGGCCGTACCAATGATTTATACAGTGGCAGGATTACGCTTTCATCCCTTGTCTCAATTCTCCGTTCTATGCATGCTAATACCTTGTTTGCCTGTGTTGCTGCACTTTGACATTGAGTTCTGCTGCGTGTCTTCTATCAATGAGCACCCCCAAATCTTTTTCTAATACCGTTACCCCTACTGCTACATCTGAGAGGCGTATCATAAACATGACTTACATCCAAATGTAAATGAGACCCAAAGCAGTTAGTAAGGTTTACTTGTTAAAGAAATGATACTGATATTTTTCAGGATTTGTTTGTATATTGTGTTTTTAAAAGAGGTTCCATATACTGTAAGTGGCCACGAGAAATCTTATTTAAAATCTGCCTTATAACCAATGCAGGGAAATGGCACCAATGAGCCAATTTGAATGTATGTATCTCTGATTTCTTTTTTTCCTCCAAGAATGTAACAGCATGCTTGCCGACTTTGCTGCCCCCTGGGAGTATCCTGGTTGACAAACAGGGGGCATGTCTGGCGGTAAGGGGGCATGTCCGGTGGGCGTGATGGCATGAATATGTCACCGCCGCTCCGTCCCGCAATATAGTGCCGAGGATACAGGCACTAGATAGCTGGGGCGGAGCTACGATGATGCGATTCAGCGCGAATGGCGTCATTGGGTCCCCCTCAGACCGCCCACTGGTGTTTTGTTGAGGGCGGCCGAGGGGGGTGCGGGGGCTGTCGGTGGATGCATGACACTTGCCCAGCTTTCGGGGACCGGGAGTGCCACCCAATTTTCAGGAGCCTCCCGCCTGTCTCGGGAGGTTAGGCAGATATATGTAACAGCTAAATAATGGAGATAAGGTGCAATCAGGGAGATTGCTGGTTTATTCATGGAGTCAGGGAGATTGCTACTATTTCAGGGAGTCTCCTGCAGAATGTGGGAGGCTAGGCAACTATGCCTTGTGCTTTCCCCAAAGAATGTAGATATTTTTGTTGGAGGATTTTGCTCAATAAGGAAAATATTATTATACATTTGTAAGTTTTAACATACAGTCAGGAACTGTAATCCTTGGCCAGCGCCACACACATTGTACACAGAGTAACACTGCAATGTACTGTACATGAGGCTCATGAGGGAAACTATTGTAATTGGGTCTCAAAACTCAGATATTTTTTTTAAACATGTGTAAGTGATTCCAAGAGAGAATTACGCCAGGTGACCTAGGGTACATTGGGCCAGATGTATTAACCTGGAGAAGGCATAAGGAAGTGATAAACCAGTGATATGTACAAGGTGATAAAGGCACCAGCCAATCAGCACCAATATGTAAATTACCAGTTAGGATCTGATTGGCTGGTGCCTTTATCACCTTGCACATAACACTGGTTTATCACTTCCTTATGCCTTCTCCAGGTTAATACATCTGCCCCCATGTATGAAATCGAGCAGTACGGTGGTCACACATATGTGCCCACACTGATCTGCATGATTTACTTCTGCTTACACATGGATAGCATGGGGGCATTCTAGACAGAGTACAGTAACGGCGTGATCGCATTGTACATACTAGGACAAAGATGCAGAGAGTCGTCTTATTTGCATGTGGTCGAAGCAGGTGCAAATAGCTGCCGACAATGATTATGATGATGTTCCTCAGCACTATAAAGCCGCCTGTGATTGGCTGTTGCTACTGCTCCGCTGATACCGTCATTGCTTTGGCATATGTTTTGCTTTTGTGTACGTTTTAAAACAAAACATTTTTTAGATTTTTTTGTCCAGAAGTTGGAGAATTGTTTCTGCAGTATTACTGGGGTCTTTTTCAAATTAAATTGATTCATAACAATGAATGGTTTTAGCAAATACCAAAATTCGTTTAAAACATGGGCACAAGTGGGATGTACAGTACTGGACAGTAAGTATCTGTGACATGAGCTTGGCATAAACCCGGCACATACTGTATGCTACTGTTACCGTCATACATATTGAGATAAATGCCGGTTTGTTTGTATTTGGTTGCAATGGCAATCTTTTGTAGTAATAACTATTTTTGCATGTGACTTGGAATTTAGAAATATATAATTACTACTTTGAGTGCACTTCGAAAGAAAACCCATACAGTGATAATTAATTTCTTCTTATTTTAACATTACTAGGGTAAAGTACTGTACACTTATTTATCAAGAAGAACATTTATAAATATTTTGCAAGCAATTTCGAATGCAGATGGATATCACACTTTCTTAGCAAACTGTGCATGTGTCACAGCCTATATTTGCAACTTAGATCAGTGGCGCACACAGGGGGGGGGGGGGGGTTCTGAGTACCCAGAACCCCCCCCGACAGACCAAGTTTTTCTTTTCTTTTGGTGAACAGAGGCAGTTCTGTCCTTTACACACTGCCGTCTGCTGCTCCACTTATTAAGAGCTCAGCTCATTAGAGCTCGCTGCAGATGACTGAGGCAGGGAGCTGCAGGCACTCAGCAGCGGCGGCCACTTGGAAGCAGCAGTCAGCACTGGCAGGGGAGGTGGCCACTCGGCAAGGGAGGGAGTCACCGTCAGCGGCGGTAGGCAATAGTGGAAGCGGCGGGCGGAGGCAGTCAGCGGCAGAGGTGCAGGAGTCAGGACATCAGCAATGATGGAAGCTGTGGACGGAGGCAGTCACCATCAGCGGCGGAGCTGCAGGACCTCAGCAATGGTGGAAGTGGCAGGAAGGCAGATGTGAGCATGTATATTTATTTTTTACAGTTTGTGAATACAGCTATACTATATATGTACATGTATAAACCTGCGGTTTAGAGTCCTGGTCTAACCCTCCCCCTACCCTACCTAACCCTCCCTTTTAGGTGCCTAACCCTAACCTCCCCCCCACCACAGCCTAATCCTAACCCCCCCCTCCCCCGGGTGGCACCTAAACTTAACTCACCCTCCCCGCACACCCTAAACAGTCTCCCCCCCAGAGCCTAAACCCCCCCCCCTTCATGGTGGTGCCTAACCCTAACCCCCCCCTCCCCAAACCCTAAACCAAACCCCTCCAGCCCCCACACCTTAACTCTAAGTCCCCTGGGGGTCGACTAAACCTAACTCCTCCTCCATCCCCGGTGTAATACTTACCCACCACACTGTCTCGACGGTCGGGATACGGCGTCGTGTCCTGGCCCCTTTTGGGATTCCGGCACGGCATTCCGTTGTGTGTTTATATATATATATATATATAGAGAGAGAGAGAGAGAGAAAGAGTAGAGTACCATAATGGAGCTGAGCAAGATTACAAATATAAATATAGAAAATGTTAAAACATAAAAACAATGAGTGCTGAGTCTGAAGGGTGAAGAACTTATCTCAGTGCATGGTGGAGGTCTGTTTAGGGGAGCCCAAAAATAGACCTCCACCGTGCACTGAGATAAGTTCTTTACACCAATCGAATGTTGTCAAATCTTGGTTGATGCACAGATCTAGACATTCAATCCAAACTTTTCACAGACCAATGGTGCACATTAATGTGCGACAGCACAACTCAAGTTCATAGGAAAGTCTCCCACTTTTCAGTGATCTCAGATTGCTGGTGTGTGCCAGAACTTACCTACCTACAATTAGACCGCACTGGGTATATCCAACCTTGTGTGATCTTGGAAGCTATGCACTGCAGGGCCTGGTTAGTACTTGGATGGTAGACCACCAGGGAATACTAGGTAACGTAGGTAATTTATTCTTATAAACCAAATCGTGACTTTCAGACACAATATAGCTGAGCCTAACAGAGCTACTTATTCCCACAAATATATTCCCCTTATAGGGAAACAAAAGAATCTTTTTGATAATTAAGGGAATACATATATTTTCGCTCATCTACCTAATTTTTCTCGCCTAGAAATTGCAGCATTTGTGCATCTATGAAACACACATTAATGCTTGCCTCCCCCCCCCCCCTCCTTTTTTAGTATATCCTAAAAAAAGTTAAATTTTAACATATTCATATTTTCATTTTCACAAGTGTGCCCTGGAAAAGACATACAGTATAGTCGCTTTTGTCTTTTGCTTCTCCAATAGACCACACCCTTTTCATAGTTTACTGAACTATCTTCTGGGAGCACCACCAACTTATTGCTGAACTCATCATATCATTAGGCTTGATGTTGGTTAACAATAATGTAACGGATGAATAAATATCACATATACTATATCCTGTGCAGATTTATATCTTTGCAGTAAGTTCTTTACCTTTCAGACTCAGTACTCATTGTTTTTATGTTTTAATATTTTCTATTTTTATATTTGTAATCTTGCTCCGCTCCTTTATGGTATTTTATTAAATGTATATACTTTTATATTGATACTGGCTTTTAGGTTCCATTTTTAATGGTCATATAGAGCAGGGGTGGCCAACCAGTCAGAGACAAAGAGCCTAGAAATCTTGTTAGGTACATCAAAGAGCCGACTTGGAGCCGAAGGCACACTTGCAATAATGGGGTGTGACCTCGTGCCTGCTAGGCCACGCCCCTGGTATAAAACACATTGAAAAAGCCAGATCCAACATAAAATACAATGAAAAAGCCACTTCTATATCAAATAATTGAAAAAGCCAGATCCGCATAAAATATATTGAAAAGCCAGATTCACATAATATACTTCAGTTCCCCCATGTGTCACTCCAGCCAGCTCCCCCATGTGTATTTGGCTCCCTCAGTTCTCAGTCTACGTAGTGCTGCTGCATGTCTGGCTGGAGTGCAGCGGTTTACAGATCTCTTGTGGTCACGTGACTTTGAGTGTTGGGAGCCACATTTGAATGAAGAAAGAGCCGCATGTGGCTCAAGAGCCACGCGTTGGCCACCACTGATATAGAGTATTCACATTTAATCACATTTAGTCGCCGTACCCCTACTCTTTTTATCTATTGTTGTTTCCACAGCACACTACCAGTGCAGTTATTCACTTAGGGGCTGGCTGACACCCATATATAGGTGGGTGGGAGTGTTTCTATAGTTGTGTTACCATAGTGAACATTTTGTGGTAATTTTGCCTCACAAGTGGCGCCGTACTCCCCTTCTTTTCCATATATATATATATATATATATATATATATATGCAGTGGTTCAAAAACGGTTTCCCATCAGAACAGGCACGGCACTACAGGACTTAGTGAAAAAAAAGTCTTTATATCAACACATACATAAAATGTGTATACATCACCAAGCATATTAGCAGATTATATATATATATATATATATATATATACACATATGTGTGTGTTGTATATTGTATGTACATATATATCAATCACATACTGTATCTGGAAACCCCCCTTTAGAAATCCTGCGTTTGCCCCTGCAGACCAGTTCCAAGTGATTCTGAGTTGTACACATCTCGAATGCATCTCGCATGCAGTTTAATGGGTGTTGCCAGGTGGCAGCGGGGTGTTTTCCGGTAGTGAAGAGTCCCGTGGGTGTGGAGGCAGAGGATTCAGAGGTGAGCATATGCGGAGATCCATCCTAGTTCAGACAGATCTCCTACACCAAGGATCAGGTTGGTGCTAAAGCAGATTATAGTGATGACCATTGCTATAGTAAGTTGAGGGATGGAGGAGAAGCGGTCACATAGATATGTCTGACTAAGAATACAGGGTAATGTGTGTATGTTCCTTAAAAAAGCAACACACTGTATATGATAGTTGCCTACTCTCAAGAAATGACCAGGAGGCTCCCAAAAGTCGGGTGGTGTGCCTGGCTGCCTTAAAAAGTGGGCAAGTCTTCTGAGTCTGGCTGCCACCCAACTGCAGCTGCCCTTTTACTGGTCTGGAAATTGCAGCATTGTGTAACAGGGTCGGGGCCATGATGATGTAATCACATATCACGCCCACCCACTTTACCAGGAGACACCCCCCCTTCCCAGCTGGGGCGGCCTGACAGCCCCTCCTAGAGGAGGCAGCCAGGAAGTCAAAGCAAAAGCTGTACTAATTAGAGATGTGCGGGTTCGGATTTACCCTGATCTCAAAACGGCATTTTATTGGCTCTCGGATGTCACGTGTTTTGGTTAGCCAATAAGAAAAATCCGGATAAATCCGAACTTGCGTTAATTCTGGCGTTAAGTACAGAGTAAATCCGAACCTGCACATCTCTAGTACTAATGTGATCACCTATTTACTTACTATCACTGTTATATGAGGAGCAGGTGGTAGCACATTTACTAAAGTGCTATTTAAATAGTGAAATAGCTAATAAGTTTTCTTTGAAATAAAACGATATATAAGAATGTAACTAAATAGCAGTCAAAAATGCATCACAAAGTTATTAGCGTGATGCATAGCAAGATTACAGATGTGAGATTATATACTTAGATATATAATACCCACTGTAAGTAAATGGCAAAATGTACTCCAGAATGAAAGAATAAACATAACTGACAGCTGGCAATGTGATTTCCCTGTAAAATGGGATATTATACTCGGTCTAATGAATTGTTTGCAACTTTGATATATCCGGCTATTTTGTGTTGTTCAGCAGCAATAGGGAGATTAATCCAGGGAAACTATGTTCCTAATCTCATAACACCGTCTTCAGCAAATGAGCGTGATTTAGCTGCAAGGCATTAGGACTTGCCTTTGGGTTTCAGCAATAGCTGACATATTGGAGAACACATCAGTGGTAATTCTATGCAGGCAGTCTAGAATATGCCAGGGAAATCAGGAGTATTATACTCAGTATCTGAAGACATAATACACAATCTTGCTGGATTTATTTGGAAGGAAATGTTATCTGGCAGCCAGCTATATGGAGAAAGAGCGGCATACCAGAAATGTGTAAACGTTCTAGTTTGACTATGAAAATGAGACACTCCTGAAAACGGGTTAACTTGGTGAAAATACCATGCTACAATAAATAGCTTTAATGTCTTCCTAACTCTTCTCTTTCTTTCATATATTCTATTTCTATATTTATTTATTATTATTATTATTTATTAACAGTTTCTTATATAGCGCAGTATATTCCATTGCGCTTTACAATTGGAACAACAGTAATAGAACAAACCTGGGTAATAACAGACAGACATAGAGGTAAGAAGGCCCTGCTCGCATGCTTACAGTCTATAGGGAAAGAGGCATTGATACACAAGGATAGGTGCTACCTATTGCATAATGGTCCACCAGATTACAAGGGTTCTTAATGGGCTGTATGAAATGGTCACACAGGAATGTTGGCCAGGGTCAGGGGGATGTGAAAGTGAACAAAGACAAAATAGGTGAGGCTATGCGTGGATTGTACACTGGGGATGTAATTAGATAGGGAGGCGGGTGGGTCCGGAGATAGATAAGATTTTCCGAAGAGGTGAGTTTTCAGAAAACACTTGAAGGTTTGGAGACTAGAGGAAAGTCTTATTGTGCATGGGAGGTCATTCCACAGAGTGGATGCAGCCCAGAAAAAGTCCTATAATTTTGAGTTGGAGCAACTAATGCACGTGAATGAGAGATGCAGATGTTGTACAGAGCAGAGAGGTTGGTTAGGGAGATGTTTTGAGATGATCGAAGAGATGTATGAGGCGCAGTTTGGATAATATCCTTGTACCATATGTACAGAAGGTAAAAGTATTTTATATTGAATACGGTAGATTACCGGTAACCAATAGAGGGACTAACAGAGTGGATCTGCAGACAATGAACGTCTAGCAAGGATAGTGTTTCACATACTGAACAGGAAAAAAACATAGCTTCATGATGAAAAATACATTATATCTATTAGCAAATTATCAATCAGATCTAAACTGCCATTTTTAGACTACGGGTCTGCAATGTCAGTCACACTATGGCCTCAGATTGTCAGTGATTGACAGTCGGATGCTGTTTAGAGGTGGGGAGGAGGCGGTGACGACCTCCGTTTCTCAAAACAAAGGCATGTCACCACCATTGCGGGGGATGGATGAGGCGAGGATCTCCTCCTGAGGATGAAGATTTTCTCACCTCTTTGTTGTTGCTGCGGCGGCCGGCTTGCACGAACCCATGGGTCACACAGCCGGCCGATGGTATTTCAGATGTTCCGATACTGCATCCTACATAGGAAGCAACTCAGATCAGTAATGCAGCAGTAGGCATGACGCCACCTACTGCATTACTATATTCTATCGCTGCTTCCATGCGATCACCAACCACATCTGAATCAGGCTCTAAGTGCAGACCTGCCTTTGAGTCATATTAGTTAATAAAGCCTATTTCTGGGAAGCATAACAACATTTTCACTGCATGCAAAGGTTCTACAGAAGGTAGCTTTGCACCCCACATTTAGCCATGACACTACCTGCAGGGCTCTGTCCAGCTCCACCAAGGAGATTATCATGAAATTAGTCCTCATATCATAAATAATCCCGCCATATTATTAGGTTCCTAATCAATCCCGATATCGTAGGTTCTCCATCTATCCCCCTATGTCAGCATACCCCCAGTACGTAGATGTCTACCCTCCCAGATCCTGTGGGAGAGTCCTGTTTGAAGCTTGTACTGTAGCTCTCGCTGCCCTGCATTATAGATCTTCCAATTCTTTGGATTCTTAACTGCAGCCAGGCTATCACAAATGAGTTTCTGGGCAAGGACAGTGATTTGCTGCAGTTACTATGACGTCTGTGCAGGCTCATCAGCCTCTGCTGTTGGCTCTTGGCCTCTCGGCAAAACTTTGTGAGACCCCTGAGAGTAGAAAATACAGCTTGCCTGACCCCTGAGATCTGTGTCTTCTTAGCTGCTAGTGTGTGTGAGCTGTGGAACGGTTTATTAGTAATCTTTAGTTAAACACACAAAAAGGACAATGCAACAAAAAGTTTTAAATCCATTTTTTCTAGAGTGGGCGATTCAGTTATCCTGAAATACGAACACACCCACACTTATGGGTTCTGAGTGGAACCGGGTCCTGGCTCGGGTCTGTAGACAGTTCAGCACTCAGGTTTAAAAACCGAACTGAGGTTTTGGATTGCATATAAACAGGTCCAAATTGCATAATTTTATTGATTTTTCTCTACTTCTTTATCAGTGACGATCTATTTTTTAGCAATTTTGTACCAACTCCAAATCAAAACAATTGAGGGTAGTTTTACCAAAATCTAAACACTGTGAGGAATTAGAACCAAAACATGGGGGTCCGCAAACATCTCTAGTTTTTTGCCAAGAGATGCTCCTTAAAGTAAGAATTCACACAAGGTCAAATTTCCTTTGGAATTTATTGCATAGGCATCACATTTATCATGTACAGTATATTGTGCTGAGTGAGAAGAAAAGAAATATCACAGCGAATAGTTGCAAACAAGAAATCCAGTATTGTAGGCAAAATGTTAGTACTAATATACAAAAATTTGCCAAAACATATTGCTACTAGCGTTATATACATATACAGATGGAGCCCTGCTCATCTATCCATATTATAGGAGTCAGTGCTGTCGGACTTAGGGGGTCATTCCGAGTTGATCGTTAGCAGATTTCGGTCGCTGCGCAGTGATCAGGCAAAAAATCGGCACTTCTGCGCATGCGCGTCGTACTATTACAATGAACAATGTAGTTTCACACAAGGTCTAGCAAAGCTTTTCAGTTGCACTGCTGGCCGCAGAGTGATTGCCAGGAAGTGGGCATTATTGGGTGTCAACTGACCATTTTCAGGGAGTGTTCGAAAAAACGCAGGCGTGCCAGGAAAAACGCAGGCATGGCTGCGCGAACGCAGGGCGTGTTCGTGACGTCAAAACAGGAACTGAACAGTTTGAAGTACTCGCAAGTGCTGAGTAGGTCTGAAGCTACTCTGAAAATGCACAAAATTATTTTGTAGCCGCTCTGCGATCCTTTCATTCGCACTTCTGCTAAGCTATTGACAATGCTAAATTCCTTTGTCGTATAAACAACCTTTTATGAAGTCTAAGAACACCGTACGCTGTTTCTTAAGAAGTACCGTAAGGGTACGCTAGTTGCGTAAAGATCGCTCAGCCGTAGGCGAGACGCTCAAGCGTCACGTTCGCTCACGGCCCAGAGATCACAGGACAACACGTTAATGGCTATGACTAGAGTAACGATTCGCTATGGCGTAGCGGACGCTCGAGACCACGAGAAGATCACCAGCGGCACAGACGCTCACAACGCTATACCTTTATGTCTAAACGTAATACCAATGAAATACACTGAATACCTTAATGTGAATACAGGGTGTAAGTGCAACCTTGTGTAACCTGACTAACTACAAAGCTGCTTGAGCGTCACCGACGCTCAAGTGAACACTTAACACTATAGGAAATACACAGATACTGGTTTAGGGTCCAAAGCCTATTAACTGTATTATATCTAATATACTTGTAAAAGGGGATAACAGTACAAATGATACACTACAATATAACAGATACTTCCTAACCAAAATACAGTACTATCTAATACAATTCAATACTAGTCTAGGGGAGATATGAGGGAAAAGAGAAAGGAGAGAGAGAGAGATGGAGAGAGAGATGAGAGAAATTGGCTCACAGTAAGACAATGATTACGGAGAGAAAACTTACGCACAAAGGGTAACGATCGCATGCGCCTGGACATCCAGCACCCGATTTTCAGCAATGAGAACCGTTGAAGAGTGAGAGCTGGATGTGGTCGGCCTGCCTATTTATGCCCCACACACAATGCTATCCAATGGTCCCTACAATCTTGTCGTCCATTGGACACAGGAATCCAGCTTCGCATCATAACAAAAGGTCATAGGTTGATTCATACAGGTGGGCTGTGACGATTTCCAACAGCTCAGGTGGGTGGGAAACTGGGTTTCCCGCCGCATACCTGAGTATGTGTAAATAATAGAAATGGACATAAACTTCTTATGTCCATAACTATCCGCACGAGCGATTAATACGCTCCAAACCAACACCGGAATATTGCTATTTAAATACTCTTCCGATGGGTACCAAACACTACTGCATGACTCCTGTTAGACCCTTCCTACGATACAAAGAGGGATTCCTCAGCTCAGGGACATTCTATATTAACCAAACTTTCAGAATCTATCAAAGGGACCATGATCTACAAACTACATTAATTGTGAAAATATGTAACGAATGAGTCGCACGCTACGACTACATAAACTCTACCGTAAATACGCATACCGTGCGCCCGCGGGTGCACGCTATTGCGGGTATGCGCCTTCACGGGAGAGCGTACGCATGCGCAGCGCGGACCAGCGTGAGGTGCAAATATGGCAACGTGCATAGAGATATTTTTCTGACTTTGACAGTCCACCCTTTGGCAGTCAATAATAACTGCCACCTTCTAAAACATTTCAAAAGGAGAAAAATATATGTCAGGGGTTAATTCATTTCCATGGTTGGGTAGGGGAGAAGAGTGGAGTAGGTGTGAAGAGGGTATGACCTAGTGAGAAAGCAGAAGCATGTGTGTATGAGTCCATGTTTGGAGGGTCATGTATCATCGTGCCGTACGTGTGGTAAATCAAGCTTCGAAGTATTGCGAAGTATACATTTGAATTCCTTCTTATCCTGTGGTACAGGTCTGTGGATGGGCTGTCAAACTTTACCGAGCTCTTTTCGGATTTTTTTTTTTTTTTTTGAACAAAATGGGGAGCACATTTTAGTTGATGATACATGAATGGGGGAATATGTGATTGTTGATATCTGTGCCTGTATTCCCTATACTATGTGTGTTATTACCTGAGGGTTGTAGAGATGAAGATGAAGAACACTTATGGAAAATGCAATGATATTCTATGTCAGGTAAATGTACATCTGTCGTCGAAGTTTTGTTCGGTATCAGTTGAAAGTCGTCTTCTTTGCGCTGTTTTGCTCCTTAGGCATGAGCAACAAGCTTTGTCAGTGCCATCAGATTTACAAAGAATGTTGGGCTAGCGTGAGTTTAAAAAATACTAGGGAAACTGGGGATCCATGGCAAAGTTCATCAAGTGTCCATTTCTCAAGTGGTCAAAACTTCATCTTTGGTGCTTGTCTGTTGTCTGTATAGTGTCTCATCAACTTCCTCGTCCAAGGGGGTCTTGTTATCTTGGTGAAAAGCAGAAAAACAGGTGAAAGAAACGGACCGTATAATCGCATTTTCATCACATCCTGGTTTCTATCATTGGGTCATAAATCAAATCCAGGTTAATTACGGTTTCCTCACTCCTCAAGCTCATCACTTTTGTACTTTGTTTGCACCTCATTAAAGCCTGCCCGCATCTAAATATCAATCCAATCGATATAACGACACCCAAGATACATAGTAGAAACTTTCCAACATCCATTATGACTCCTTGAGCCCAGTCTCCTAAACCGGAGAACCAATTTCGCGGGTTCAACCATGACACCCAACCAGTCAGCTCATTACCTACAGCAGCAAGGGTGAGATTGTGTTTTTGACGAAATTCCCACTTTAATTGCAGAATATCGTCCATCTTTTGGTCTATGACCTCTACCGGATCCTCGGTGCTATTTGTGATATACGTGCAACACTTTATGCCGTACTGTGTTGCCAATGTAACACAATATCCGCCTGTTACTGCTGTAAGATAATTAAGAACCATCCTATGCTGAACTAGTTCTGTTTTATAAGCTTGAAGTTCTCTTCCAGTGTATCTGAATGTGTCATCATACATTTCAGTGATATTATCTAACAAATTGGCGAGTGCGGAAATGTATCTATAATTCATCACTCCTCGAGCGGTGCGAGTGAAATCTAACGCTACCAGAACCTGAATCCCGGTGGATTCATGGATAAGATCAGAGGCCGGATGCTCTAACCTTTCTGACAGTTGTCTTTTAACTCGGTGCTCGTAATGAGTGTGAGTATAAGGAGCTTGGGCACCACGGTGTATGTCCTTCATTTTGTCATGTGTAACAGTCATCACTTCAGGCAATACTTTTCCAATATAACACAATCCTTCAGAGTTTGGGGCAAGCCACTTGTACGCCTTTCTCCCGCATATGAAATATGCATCATCGGGGAGAACATATGGGACGGAGAAGGACATTACCATGTTACACACCTTCCAGGTGAACTCTCCTGACCCTAATTCTTCCATCTGCTTAATGCACGTATCAGTTTGTACGATATGTGCACAGTATCCTGGTGATACCTCTCCAACTCTAGTAATCCTATTTCCTAAGGTATATCGATACCGGAAAGATTTTCCTCTACTGGCTATGTGGCGTACAAGCTCTGTATCTGTAGGCATTCTATCTGCTCTATGCGAAAAGGTCATGGTAAGGTTGCTCCATGACACTTCCCAATTTCCCGGCTTACGGGGATTGGAGATATTAAAACATAAGAGGGACCTATCCACATGGTATTGGTGGAGCTTCAAACTAGGAGGGCTGGAGATGTTAAACCTCCGGTCCACCGGTCTCCCACCACTTAGCTCAAGTACCTCCCCTAACGTTAAAGGAAATGGTACTAGCCCTGATTTGCTATGACCCTGAGGTACTTGAGAGCATACCCAACAATCTGTTTGGTTTAATACGTTACCCACTAAGGAGTGATAGTCACTCAATGGATGCCGGTCCATATGGATATTAAAACTGGATTGGCATTTCTTTATGCATCCATCTTCAATCAAATTGTCACAGAGCCTACAGATACAGTTTTCTTCAGCTAACAATCCATCACAATTTCTTCTATCGGATCGTTTTCTGATACTCGCCTTTGCTTGTTGGCTTGGTTGATCTTGGAAAACTGCGCCTCCATCATCATAATCGGAACCCATTCCAGAACCTCTCTCGACCTCTATGGTACTCTCGCCGGAACAGACTGCTCTGGTCAACATTATGGTTAACATCAAAATCCGGATCACAGTCTCTTGGGGCAAGTCCATCTTTGAGGAGAAAATAGAGAAGAATGAGAAGGGGGAAAAAGAAATTTTTAAGGGTGAGGGGGATGGGAAGTGGAGAAAACAATAAAAGGGAGAAGGGGGTCAACAACTGCTTTCGGTCTTCAAGGCTCAGGTGCCGCCTCAGTCCTCCTGGAACAGACACTCCAGTGATACAACCTCTACCGTCTGTTCTTTATCACGGGACTTTTCTGGGTCAGCAACCTTCTTGCAGTGGGATGAATGGACCCAAGTCTCTCTCTCAGCAACCTTCAATGCTGTGGTGCTAGTCAATAAGACCTGGTATGGTCCTTCCCATCTATCAATAAGACAACCTGAGCGTAGAAAATTTCGTATCATTACATAATCCCCAGGTTCAATGTCATGACAATTACTATCTGGTAAATCAGGAATCACCAACTTCAGATTATCATTTTGATTCCTCAGCTGCTTACTCATGTTAATCAAGTATTTTACAGTTACTTCATTGTTACATTTCAAATCATCCTGAGGGTTAATCATGACATGCGGTTGTCGACCAAACAGAATTTCAAAAGGAGACAGATTAAGAGGGGACCTGGGAGTGGTTCTGATGCTATACAAAACAATGGGTAAAGCTTCTGGCCACGTCAATCCTGTCTCTGCCATCACTTTACTCAATTTATTTTTAATAGTGCTGTTCACTCTTTCGACCTTCGCACTCGCCTGTGGACGGTACGGAGTGTGCAGCTTGCTATCAATTCCCATCAACTTACACATTCCTTGAAAGACATCACCTGTAAAATGGGTACCCCTATCACTTTCAATGATTCTAGGGATACCATATCTACATACAAATTCCTGCACAATTTTCTTAGCTGTAAACATAGCGGTATTTGTAGCTGCTGGAAATGCTTCGACCCAATTCGAGAAAACATCTATACAAACAAGTACATATTTCAAATTTCGACATGGGGGTAATTGAATGAAGTCAATTTGTATTACCTGGAAAAGGCCGCCGGCAGGTGGGATATGGGATGGTTCTGTAGGTATTGCTTTTCCAATATTCTTTCTCAGACAGGTAAGGCATGACATTGCTCTTTTACCCGCATGAGAGGAGAATCCTGGGGCGCACCAGTATGCTCTTACCAATTTGCACATCCCCTCCTTGCCTAGATGAGTCAGCCCGTGAGCTGCTTCAGCCAGACATGGAAGGTATGCCCTGGGGGCCACTGGTTTACCATGTCCATCCGTCCAGAGCCTTGAGGACTCCTGGCCATATCCCTTTGCCTTCCAGACTGCTCTTTCCTGTGTGGAACACAAATTCTGCATCTCACACAACTTCTGTGTGTTGATGGTATTAAATACCATCAGTTGTGTGGTGTCTGTCTGTATGGGGGTAGCAGCTGCTAACTTAGCAGCTTCGTCTGCTCGGCTGTTACCAAGTGATACCGGGTCTTGGCTATATGTATGTGCTTTACATTTGATAACAGCCACTCTGTCGGGTTCCTGTATCGCTGTTAGAAGCCTTTTTATGTGAGTTGCGTGCGCTACCGGTGTACCAGCAGCCGTCATGAAATTTCTGAGACGCCATAGGGCTCCGAAATCGTGTACTACCCCGAAGGCGTATCTAGAATCGGTGTAGATATTGGCTGACTTACCCTTAGCCAATTCACATGCTCTGGTTAGGGCGACCAGTTCAGCAACTTGGGCTGAGTGAGGTGGGCCTAGCGGTTCCGCTCCTATGGTGTCTTGGTCATCTACGACTGCGTATCCAGTACACAAGTCTCCCGAGTCTGACTGTCTATGACAACTACCGTCAGTGTAGAACGTGAGTTCTGCATCTTCCAGTGGATTGTCACTGATGTCAGGCCTTGCGGTAAAATTTTGGGTCAAATATTCCATACAATCATGTGTATCTTCCTTTGCATTAAATCCTCCTTCCCCATCACTCTCACCTTCCACCCTTTGTGTCTGACCAGGCACACCTGGGAGAAATGTTGCAGGATTTAATGCGCTGCATCTCCTTATGGTGATGTTTACTGGGGCCATTAATGCCAATTCCCATCTTGTAAACCTTGCAGATGAGACGTGTCTGGTTTGGGCAGAATTCAATAAGGCAGATACCGCATGCGGTGTATGGATTGTGAGGTTGTGGCCTAGCACGACATCTTCGCTTTTTGTCACTAGCAATGCTATCGCCGCAACGCTACGCAAGCATGTGGGGAGGGATCGCGCTACTGTGTCTAGCTGAGCGCTGTAGTATGCGACTGGCCTGCTGGCGTCACCGTGTTTTTGGGTTAGTACACCTGCTGCGCACCCAGCACTTTCTGTTCCGTATAGTTCAAAGGGTTTCCCATAATCTGGCATACCTAGTGCTGGCGCCTGCGTTAGGCACTGTTTAAGTCTCTCAAATGCTGTTTCGGATTCGTCTGTATGCGAAATCCGATCAGGTTTGTTTGAGGAGACCATTTCCTGCAAAGGTAACGCCAATATGGAAAACCCTGGGATCCAATTACGGCAATACCCACACATTCCTAAAAACGTCCTGATCTGTTGCTGGGTTTGTGGCAGTGTCATGTCTCTAATGGCTTGGATTCTATCAGCGGTCAGGTGTCTCAGTCCTTGTGTTAGACAGTGTCCCAAATATTTTACCTTAGTTTGGCATAATTGCAACTTGTCTTTGGAAACCTTGTGTCCTGTGTCTGAAAGATGAAACAGGAGCTGTTTCGTATCCTTCAGGGATGCCTCCAATGAATCAGAACACAGTAGTAGATCATCCACGTACTGTATCAACACTGATCCACTCTCCGGTTGGAAAGACTGTAAACAATCATG
Organism: Pseudophryne corroboree; assembly: GCF_028390025.1. Lineage (NCBI taxonomy): Eukaryota > Metazoa > Chordata > Amphibia > Anura > Myobatrachidae > Pseudophryne > Pseudophryne corroboree. The sequence goes on from NC_086446.1 coordinate 689,331,662, forward strand.
CAAAGCCTGAGAAAATATACTTGGACTATCTATGAAACCTTGGGGTAACCGAGTCCACGTGTATTGGACTCCTCTGTATGTGAATGCAAATAGATATTGGCTGTCAGGGTGCAGAGGTACCGAAAAGAATGCGGAGCAGAGGTCAATAACAGTGAAAAATTTGGCAGTGGGAGGAATTTGCATTAGGATGACAGCTGGATTAGGCACTACGGGGAACTGACTCTCCACTATTTTGTTAATTCCCCTTAGATCCTGCACTAGCCTGTAACCCCTCCCCCCACTCTTTTTAACAGGGAAGATGGGACTATTTGCTGTGCTGGACGTTCTTACTAGAATGCCCTGTTGTAGCAAGCGCTCTATTACTGGGAAAACTCCTAACTCCACCTCTGGCTTCAGAGGATACTGTGGGATTTTTGGAGCTATCCTACCATCTTTTACTTGTACAACTACTGGAGCTACGTTTGCCATTAATCCAGTGTCCTGTCCATCTTTTGTCCAAAGTGACTCTGGTATCTGAGATGTCATTTCTTCTACTTGGGATGGATTCCTATTTGTCATAATGGTATGTGACATTAATTTTGATGGAGAGTCTAACATGTCTCGCACTTCCTGAGCGTGATTCTCAGGAATGTCCAAGAATACACCTTCAGGAGTACAATAAATGACGCACCCAATTTTACATAGTAGGTCTCTACCCAGGAGATTGGTTGGTGCCGATGCAGCCAGCAAAAAGGAATGCTTGGTATGCAAAGGCCCTATTGTAATCTCGGCTGGTTTGCTAACAGGGTAGTGCTGGACTACTCCTGTTACTCCCATGGCTGGAACTGTCCTACCAGTGGTTCTCATGCCCACTGTCGAATTTATCACCGACTTGGCCGCCCCTGTGTCTACAAGAAAGTTTAAAGTTTTACCAGCTACATTGATTGCAATCTCTGGTTCACTTCCAAGACTGGCAATCAATTTAACTGGCTGCAGATTACAGGTATGGCCACACCCCTATTGGGTATGCTGACCTCCCTGAATCCCGCTGGCAGCAACTACTTGTGAGGGAGTTAGTTGGGAACTATCAGAGGCATGCCAGTCTCTGTTCGGGGGATATCTTTTTGTTTCCCCTGTATGTGGCTCAAAACTCCGCCTCTGTGGACCCTGCTCCCAATGTCGTGTGTCATGTCGTTGTCTAGGGGGTTGAAAAGATCTTTGTACACTCTTTGTTCTACAGTCTCGTGCATAGTGTCCCTGTCTGTTACAAGAAAAACATGTTATTACACTTGCCTTACCCACAGGATTCGGTGGTACATACGCAGGCTGCCTTGTGGTCAGCGCCTGTATACTTACTGACATCAACTTATCACTTTGTGACTCCCTGTGCCTAGTGATGTTTCTGTCGTGATCAATAGCAGCCTCTCTCAATGTGGACACTGACAGACCTCGCCAACATGGCTGCGTGGTCTGAACCCTAGTCTTTAATGTTTCCTTTAAACCATCCATCAGTACAGATACTGCTACGTCTTGATGGTTTGGGTTGGTCTTAATGTCTTCTATTCCAGTGTACTTTGCCATTTCTAATAGTGCCCGGTGGAAATATTCTGCTGCCGTTTCGGACTCTTTTTGTCTAATGGAGAATATCTTGTTCCATTTAACAACGGCTGGGAAATACTCCTTTAGCTGTAAATTTATCCTTTTTACATTATCCTTGTTGTACACGTCTGTAAGCGGTACATCTTTATCTAGTCCACAATCAGCTAAGAATTGAACTGAGTCAACATTGGAAGGTAAACAAGCTCTCAGCAGTATCTGCCAATCCTTGTTGTTGGGTTCTACAGTGTTACCTAGATCCCTGATGTATTTTTGGCTAGCAACTAAGTCTTTCCTGGGGTCAGGAAATTCGGACACTATTGTTCTTAATTCCATTCGGGAAAATGGAGTGTACATGGCAATGTTCCTTATGGGAGTGGCTCCAGACACATCTGTTTTTCCATTGGGAACTGCTATTACCCTTACAGGAGCAATTCTAACAGCCTCATTCTGCGTTGATTCTACAACTTGTGGTACAATTGTTTCAGTGTAGTGCATGGTGCCGTACTTACCCGTTGACACGACCTCACCTATCCCTCCGCTAGGGGCTTTCGCTAATCTCGTGGGTGTTGCTGTGCCTACTGTGGTCTCTGCTATGGTGGCCGCAAGAGAGAGAGCTGAAATTGTTGCTGAATCGTCTTCTTGATCACATTCCTGAGGAAAGTTCAAAACAGGGTACAACTTGCACGGGTTAATAATTGCATGAGTTACTTGGTTACCATCATTTACATTTACAGGGTTACTAAGTGTTTGTGTTTTACAACCCAGTGCGTTTCTCTCCGCAATCAACTTCTCTCCTGCTATATATGGTGGTGGCGGGGCTGTGGCTATCAGTTTCCTTACTGCCCCAGATCCCGCCGCCAGAGCCAAACCTCTCTGTATCTCACCTTCCTGGTGCCATAACTGTAAATAATCATGATGCTGAATTCGTCTCTTTGTTGATTTTATGAGACATATCCTCCTCCTTAAATTTTGTAACACTTCTGGACTGAAGCTACCTATTCTTGGGAATTTGTCCCTGTCTTGTACAGTCATTCTCTCCCATTCATCACATAAAACCTCTGTGTGACTTCCGTATTTTTCACACATGATGTATCTTGCCGACCCGACTGGTCGGTTCTCTGAATCAACCCGAACCGAGGTTGATCGCCCCCTACCTGAACAATTGGCCCCCATAATCTGCAGGTGTTGCTTACTACTCCTTTGATCTTTATATCACGGTCTTCAGCGAACCCTTACAGCAAACCAAATTATTCAGAATAGGCCGGCGGTGGCGGTTTACCGAGTACCCCACTCACTCGCCCACCTCGACCAATACGACCTGATCACACCGACGTGGTGCTGGCGTACTCGATACAGGGCCCTACCAAAAGAACCTTCGGTTTACTGGAACATATGAGGGTTACCCGCAGGACACTTACTCTTTCCAGTAAAGGTGGGGTTGTTAGATAGTTCCTGAGTGACCAGCGAACTTCCCTTAAAAATAAAAAATTACACAAATCACATCAGAATGTACAAATAGCGTTTGTGACCACTTTACTCTAATGGTATTAGGTCAGATTACTAACTACTGCACACAATTACGTGCGGTACAATCGTTCAGTACATAAGCACTACCTGTTATGTACTGAGAGATCAGTGGAATCGATGTTTCCGGCCGCGATTCCTTCAGCAAGAGCTTATGGCCTATATGGGTTCTGCACCAACCCCCGGGGTTGTGCCTCTTGTATGTTTATATAGCGGACCTACTTGTACCTTATGACCTCCTGGTCTTGTTACCTTGTGACCTCCTGGTCTTGTTACCTTGTAGTCCGCTATACTCTACTTGCTCAAATATTATTCAACCAAGGATGCCTCCTTAGCCACCGTATATGTCACTTACACGTGTGTCCTACCAGATTTCTATTGGTTCAACCTCTAAGTTGTATAACTTGTATACAAAAACACACTCACTCAACACATGTACACTTTTGCTTCCACTCCTATTTCTGCGCAGAAATTTTTCTTCAGCCCAGCGGTGTTACCAATTAGGAGCAGGATCTGTTAAACTAAATTTCAGTTTTTCCAAAAATAGATTTGCGTTATTTACCGCGTCGCGTTATCTACCGCTGTGCGTTACTTATCGCCTTTGCGCTAACTATCGCTTTGCGCTAATTCACCTTTTTGGTGACTTTGAGCTACGTGGGCGTAACCGGACGCTACGTTGCGTAATGTACGCTGCGTGCGTCTGCCTTTGGATTGCGTACGCAAGTCTTTTGTTAGGGACACGTGTACGCAAAACAAAGATCCACCGTAACACAATTTCTACTTTTATCAATGTAAATGATCCCTGATCATCTACCGCACACCACACTGACTGCCTTGTCTCCCAGACAAGCCGTGTGTTGGTCTATACTTTAACTATTACCTCTACTATGAAATAACAGCAAATCTCTTTTAGCACTTTCTATCAACTATAAAAATTGGCAACAGGAATAGTGATATACGAAATTTGAAAAAGAAATGCAGATATATGTATGCGTGCGTGTATACGCAAGACAGAAGAGAAATAAAAGTTTTAAAAGACACAAGCGTTTTGTTCTTACTTCCGGTTCCCGGATTCCTTCAGCACTCTTTATCTAAGCGAAGCAGACGCTTATCCCGTCAGCACTGGGAGACAACCTCCCACCCTTTGCTGGGGGATAATGTCTGCTGATCTACCTAGTGCAGATATGAGAAGGATAGGACGAGTCCCCAATTGACAATGCTAAATTCCTTTGTCGTATAAACAACCTTTTATGAAGTCTAAGAACACCGTACGCTGTTTACTTAAGAAGTACCGTAAGGGTACGCTAGTTGCGTAAAGATCGCTCAGCCGTAGGCGAGACGCTCAAGCGTCACGTTCGCTCACGGCCCAGAGATCACAGGACAACACGTTAATGGCTATGACTAGAGTAACGATTCGCTATGGCGTAGCGGACGCTCGAGACCACGAGAAGATCACCAGCGGCACAGACGCTCACAACGCTATACCTTTATGTCTAAACGTAATACCAATGAAATACACTGAATACCTTAATGTGAATACAGGGTGTAAGTGCAACCTTGTGTAACCTGACTAACTACAAAGCTGCTTGAGCGTCACCGACGCTCAAGTGAACACTTAACACTATAGGAAATACACAGATACTGGTTTAGGGTCCAAAGCCTATTAACTGTATTATATCTAATATACTTGTAAAAGGGGATAACAGTACAAATGATACACTACAATATAACAGATACTTCCTAACCAAAATACAGTACTATCTAATACAATTCAATACTAGTCTAGGGGAGATATGAGGGAAAAGAGAAAGGAGAGAGAGAGAGATGGAGAGAGAGATGAGAGAAATTGGCTCACAGTAAGACAATGATTACGGAGAGAAAACTTACGCACAAAGGGTAACGATCGCATGCGCCTGGACATCCAGCACCCGATTTTCAGCAATGAGAACCGTTGAAGAGTGAGAGCTGGATGTGGTCGGCCTGCCTATTTATGCCCCACACACAATGCTATCCAATGGTCCCTACAATCTTGTCGTCCATTGGACACAGGAATCCAGCTTCGCATCATAACAAAAGGTCATAGGTTGATTCATACAGGTGGGCTGTGACGATTTCCAACAGCTCAGGTGGGTGGGAAACTGGGTTTCCCGCCGCATACCTGAGTATGTGTAAATAATAGAAATGGACATAAACTTCTTATGTCCATAACTATCCGCACGAGCGATTAATACGCTCCAAACCAACACCGGAATATTGCTATTTAAATACTCTTCCGATGGGTACCAAACACTACTGCATGACTCCTGTTAGACCCTTCCTACGATACAAAGAGGGATTCCTCAGCTCAGGGACATTCTATATTAACCAAACTTTCAGAATCTATCAAAGGGACCATGATCTACAAACTACATTAATTGTGAAAATATGTAACGAATGAGTCGCACGCTACGACTACATAAACTCTACCGTAAATACGCATACCGTGCGCCCGCGGGTGCACGCTATTGCGGGTATGCGCCTTCACGGGAGAGCGTACGCATGCGCAGCGCGGACCAGCGTGAGGTGCAAATATGGCAACGTGCATAGAGATATTTTTCTGACTTTGACACTAAAATACACTCCAAGTGGGAGGCGGCATAGCGTTTGCACGGCTGCTAAAAACTGCTAGCGAGCGAACAACTCGGAATGACCTCCTTAATCCCCTGCTGTAATGACTTAATCCCCTGCTGTATTGTTCCCTCTGTATTGTATTGCAGCTGTGTAAGAAAAAACTATTTGTGTTCCCTAATGCACACTGAGTGAAAAATAATACTACATAATAATCAGATAATACGGAGATTTTAGTTGCGTATATCTGCAGATATAGGGTCAAGCCCCCAGGCCGATCGGCAAGGCCTCTCCGTCACTGGGGGTCCCTAATACTAGGTATGGGTCCGGGGTGCAGGACCCCATCACGTCATCACAGGTCGGCTACCCAGGTCAGCACACAGGTGAAAATTAATAAGAGTTAATAAGAAGCACATAAGTGCTATGTAAGTGAAGTGTGATTAAAATAATACAAAAATATATACAAAGTGATAGGGAAAATCATAAGTGTTAATAAAGTGTTAGGGTGTGCCGACCTGAAGCCGCCCAGCCATACCGACATAGGGGCCACCGCACCCCACACCCACCTCATAAATAATTACACAAATGTCTGGGTCTGAATGCCCAGTGTAAGGCCACATGATAATGGCTCCTACAGCATCTGAGAGCCAGCTTACCTGGAGACACCCCTAACTTCTCCAATGGCACTCTGGAGTCAGCAATCCCTCCTAATGCTGACCCATCCATGCCTCTCTAAATACAATGCACATATAGTGGCAAGCTGCTCAGATTGTGATGTCACTCAGGTGCTAAAAGGGAGGGGTAATTCTGGGTAAGAGAAAAACAATTTGTGTTCCCTAATGCACACTGAGTGAAAAATAATACTACATAATAATCAGTTGTATTGCAGCTGAGAATAATAGATGAAAGGCTTATGCTAATAAACCTTGGTGCACCTAGGTGCACCAGAGAAGGCTAGATGAGCAAGGCTCCATCTGTATCTCACAACAAACATTTAAGAGTAGATACAACCCATACTGTATGTGGAGCTATACATGCCCTTTGGGTGGAGCATGACACGCTCCCCTTAATGCTGGGCCACACTTCGCATGTCGCATTCTACTATAATCTCCCTCAATCTAGTTTTCTAATGTAGGCAAATACTGTATGCCTTCAGCGTTCTCTGAGGAATAGTCCTGCTTGCATATAATATACTGGTCTCTCAATCCCAGTTAGGATTGGCAAAGAGCAGAACAAGAATTTTTCTTTGAATTGAAAACAAAGATGATACTGTAGTAACATGCTTGACTCTAGTTGTACAGGGGTCTAATCCCAGCCCAGGGCAAATTTGAAGCCTGTGCATTAGTATTGGATCAGTTTACCAATATTCATGCCATATTTATGTAGAATTTGGCAATAGAATTTACAGCAACTGTTCTTGAGTTCAATTTTGTGTTATTTTCAGCTACAAAGTATATACAATATATATGTCATTCTGTGTTATCGCAAGTCTATGGCATTGTTGGCAACAGATGGTTTATTAACAAAATAAAAAAAAGTCTATTCTTTATTCTGTTCTTCAGATAAAGAGAGCTGTACTGCAGCCCTGTTAGATACAGTACACTTTCCATTGTGTCACGCAGTCAATGACAGCTTTAAGTAATTTATAACTGAAGATAAAGAATTTATTGTTAGTACTGTCAACAGCTTCCTCTCTTTCCAATGTCCCGATAAGAGCCATTCTCACAGTCTAGACCTAAATTGGAATCGGAAAAAAACATGGAACCCTTTGTACTCGTAAGATATTTTTTTAAATCAGACTATATGTAGCCAATTATCGTACACTTGGTAACTCTGTTGTCACCATGATACAAACAAGAAGGTGATATATTTGCAACTACTAAACACGTTCTGTGCTATAAGTTCTGTGATATCTAACTGGTTGTTATATGTTTAAGAGGGATCGGTATGTAAAGCCAGTGGGCGGGATCTTAGCCGTCAGCATACCGACAGCGGGATGTCGCTGCGCTCGCCTCAGGATTTATTCTCCCTCTATGGGTGTTGTGGACACCCATAGAGGGAGGAAATCCTGTGGTGCCGGGATTTTGGCGTTGGTATTTCACCGTTAGTCGGGATTCCGACGTCGGCATTGCGATGTCCGGGATCCCGACTAGCGGTATAGTGACTAGAGATGAGCGGGTTCGGTTTCTCTGAATCCGAACCCGCACGAACTTCATGTTTTTTTTCACGGGTCCGAGCGACTCGGATCTTCCCGCCTTGCTCGGTTAACCCGAGCGCGCCCGAACGTCATCATGACGCTGTCGGATTCTCGCGAGGCTCGGATTCTATCGCGAGACTCGGATTCTATATAAGGAGCCGCGCGTCGCCGCCATTTTCACACGTGCATTGAGATTGATAGGGAGAGGACGTGGCTGGCGTCCTCTCCGTTTAGACACTTGATTTACTAATTTTGGGGAGCATTAGGAGTACTCAGTAGTGTACAGTGCAGAGTTTTGCTGATAGTGACCAGTGACCACCACTTTTATTTATAATCCGTTCTCTGCCTGAAAAAAGCGATACACAGCACACAGTGACTCAGTCACATACATACCATATCTGTGTGCACTGCTCAGGCTCAGGCCAGTGTGCTGCATCATCTTATTATATATCTGTCTGACTGCTCAGCTCACACAGCTTATAATTGTGGGGGAGACTGGGGAGCACTACTGCAGTGCCAGTTATAGGTTATAGCAGGAGCCAGGAGTACATAATATTATATTAAAATTAAACAGTGCACACTTTTGCTGCAGGAGTGCCACTGCCAGTGTGACTAGTGACCAGTGACCTGACCACCAGTATATAATATTAGTAGTATACTATCTCTTTATCAACCAGTCTATATTAGCAGCAGACACAGTACAGTGCGGTAGTTCACGGCTGTGGCTACCTCTGTGTCGGCACTCGGCAGCCCGTCCATAATTGTATATACCAGTGACCTAACCGTGGTTTTTTTTTCTTTCTTTATACATACATACTAGTTACGAGTATACTATCTCTTTATCAACCAGTCTATATATTAGCAGCAGACACAGTACAGTGCGGTAGTTCACGGCTGTGGCTACCTCTGTGTCGGCACTCCGCAGCCCGTCCATAATTGTATATACCAGTGACCTAACCGTGGTTTTTTTTTCTTTCTTTATACATACATACTAGTTACGAGTATACTATCTCTTTATCAACCAGTCTATATATTAGCAGCAGACACAGTACAGTGCGGTAGTTCACGGCTGTGGCTACCTCTGTGTCGGCACTCCGCAGCCCGTCCATAATTGTATATACCAGTGACCTAACCGTGGTTTTTTTTTCTTTCTTTATACATACATACTAGTTACGAGTATACTATCTCTTTATCAACCAGTCTATATATTAGCAGCAGACACAGTACAGTGCGGTAGTTCACGGCTGTGGCTACCTCTGTGTCGGCACTCGGCAGCCCGTCCATAATTGTATATACCAGTGACCTAACCGTGGTTTTTTTTTCTTTCTTTATACATACATACTAGTTACGAGTATACTATCTCTTTATCAACCAGTCTATATATTAGCAGCAGACACAGTACAGTGCGGTAGTTCACGGCTGTGGCTACCTCTGTGTCGGCACTCCGCAGCCCGTCCATAATTGTATATACCAGTGACCTAACCGTGGTTTTTTTTTCTTTCTTTATACATACATACTAGTTACGAGTATACTATCTCTTTATCAACCAGTCTATATATTAGCAGCAGACACAGTACAGTGCGGTAGTTCACGGCTGTGGCTACCTCTGTGTCGGCACTCGGCAGCCCGTCCATAATTGTATATACCAGTGACCTAACCGTGGTTTTTTTTTCTTTCTTTATACATACATACTAGTTACGAGTATACTATCTCTTTATCAACCAGTCTATATATTAGCAGCAGACACAGTACAGTGCGGTAGTTCACGGCTGTGGCTACCTCTGTGTCGGCACTCGGCAGCCCGTCCATAATTGTATATACCAGTGACCTAACCGTGGTTTTTTTTTCTTTCTTTATACATACATACTAGTTACGAGTATACTATCTCTTTATCAACCAGTCTATATATTAGCAGCAGACACAGTACAGTGCGGTAGTTCACGGCTGTGGCTACCTCTGTGTCGGCACTCGGCAGCCCGTCCATAATTGTATATACCACCTAACCGTGGTTTTTTTTTCTTTCTTTATACATACATACTAGTTACGAGTATACTATCTCTTTATCAACCAGTCTATATTAGCAGCAGACACAGTACAGTGCGGTAGTTCACGGCTGTGGCTACCTCTGTGTCGGCACTCGGCAGCCCGTCCATAATTGTATATACCACCTAACCGTGGTTTTTTTTTCTTTCTTTATACATACATACTAGTTACGAGTATACTATCTCTTTATCAACCAGTCTATATATTAGCAGCAGACACAGTACAGTGCGGTAGTTCACGGCTGTGGCTACCTCTGTGTCGGCACTCGGCAGCCCGTCCATAATTGTATACTAGTATCCAATCCATCCATCTCCATTGTTTACCTGAGGTGCCTTTTAGTTGTGCCTATTAAAATATGGAGAACAAAAATGTTGAGGTTCCAAAATTAGGGAAAGATCAAGATCCACTTCCACCTCGTGCTGAAGCTGCTGCCACTAGTCATGGCCGAGACGATGAAATGCCAGCAACGTCGTCTGCCAAGGCCGATGCCCAATGGCATAGTACAGAGCATGTCAAAACCAAAACACCAAATATCAGTAAAAAAAGGACTCCAAAACCTAAAATAAAATTGTCGGAGGAGAAGCGTAAACTTGCCAATATGCCATTTACCACACGGAGTGGCAAGGAACGGCTGAGGCCCTGGCCTATGTTCATGGCTAGTGGTTCAGCTTCACATGAGGATGGAAGCACTCAGCCTCTCGCTAGAAAACTGAAAAGACTCAAGCTGGCAAAAGCACCGCAAAGAACTGTGCGTTCTTTGAAATCCCAAATCCACAAGGAGAGTCCAATTGTGTCGGTTGCGATGCCTGACCTTCCCAACACTGGACGTGAAGAGCATGCGCCTTCCACCATTTGCACGCCCCCTGCAAGTGCTGGAAGGAGCACCCGCAGTCCAGTTCCTGATAGTCAGATTGAAGATGTCAGTGTTGAAGTACACCAGGATGAGGAGGATATGGGTGTTGCTGGCGCTGGGGAGGAAATTGACCAGGAGGATTCTGATGGTGAGGTGGTTTGTTTAAGTCAGGCACCCGGGGAGACACCTGTTGTCCGTGGGAGGAATATGGCCGTTGACATGCCAGGTGAAAATACCAAAAAAATCAGCTCTTCGGTGTGGAGGTATTTCACCAGAAATGCGGACAACAGGTGTCAAGCCGTGTGTTCCCTTTGTCAAGCTGTAATAAGTAGGGGTAAGGACGTTAACCACCTCGGAACATCCTCCCTTATACGTCACCTGCAGCGCATTCATAATAAGTCAGTGACAAGTTCAAAAACTTTGGGTGACAGCGGAAGCAGTCCACTGACCAGTAAATCCCTTCCTCTTGTAACCAAGCTCACGCAAACCATCCCACCAACTCCCTCAGTGTCAATTTCCTCCTTCCCCAGGAATGCCAATAGTCCTGCAGGCCATGTCACTGGCAATTCTGACGAGTCCTCTCCTGCCTGGGATTCCTCCGATGCATCCTTGCGTGTAACGCCTACTGCTGCTGGCGCTGCTGTTGTTGCCGCTGGGAGTCGATGGTCATCCCAGAGGGGAAGTCGTAAGCCCACTTGTACTACTTCCAGTAAGCAATTGACTGTTCAACAGTCCTTTGCGAGGAAGATGAAATATCACAGCAGTCATCCTACTGCAAAGCGGATAACTGAGTCCTTGACAACTATGTTGGTGTTAGACGTGCATCCGGTATCCGCCGTTAGTTCACAGGGAACTAGACAATTTATTGAGGCAGTGTGCCCCCGTTACCAAATACCATCTAGGTTCCACTTCTCTAGGCAGGCGATACCGAGAATGTACACGGACGTCAGAAAAAGACTCACCAGTCTCCTAAAAAATGCAGTTGTACCCAATGTCCACTTAACCACGGACATGTGGACAAGTGGAGCAGGGCAGGGTCAGGACTATATGACTGTGACAGCCCACTGGGTAGATGTATGGACTCCCGCCGCAAGAACAGCAGCGGCGGCACCAGTAGCAGCATCTCGCAAACGCCAACTCTTTCCTAGGCAGGCTACGCTTTGTATCACCGCTTTCCAGAATACGCACACAGCTGAAAACCTCTTACGGCAACTGAGGAAGATCATCGCGGAATGGCTTACCCCAATTGGACTCTCCTGTGGATTTGTGGCATCGGACAACGCCAGCAATATTGTGTGTGCATTAAATATGGGCAAATTCCAGCACGTCCCATGTTTTGCACATACCTTGAATTTGGTGGTGCAGAATTTTTTAAAAAACGACAGGGGCGTGCAAGAGATGCTGTCGGTGGCCAGAAGAATTGCGGGACACTTTCGGCGTACAGGCACCACGTACAGAAAACTGGAGCACCACCAAAAACTACTGAACCTGCCCTGCCATCATCTGAAGCAAGAAGTGGTAACGAGGTGGAATTCAACCCTCTATATGCTTCAGAGGTTGGAGGAGCAGCAAAAGGCCATTCAAGCCTATACAATTGAGCACGATATAGTAGGTGGAATGCACCTGTCTCAAGTGCAGTGGAGAATGATTTCAACGTTGTGCAAGGTTCTGATGCCCTTTGAACTTGCCACACGTGAAGTCAGTTCAGACACTGCCAGCCTGAGTCAGGTCATTCCCCTCATCAGGCTTTTGCAGAAGAAGCTGGAGGCATTGAAGGAGGAGCTAACACGGAGCGATTCCGCTAGGCATGTGGGACTTGTGGATGGAGCCCTTAATTCGCTTAACAAGGATTCACGGGTGGTCAATCTGTTGAAATCAGAGCACTACATTTTGGCCACCGTGCTCGATCCTAGATTTAAAGCCTACCTTGGATCTCTCTTTCCGGCAGACACAGGTCTGCTGGGGTTGAAAGACCTGCTGGTGACAAAATTGTCAAGTCAAGCGGAACGCGACCTGTCAACATCTCCTCCTTCACATTCTCCCGCAACTGGGGGTGCGAGGAAAAGGCTCAGAATTCCGAGCCCACCCACTGGCGGTGATGCAGGGCAGTCTGGAGCGACTGCTGATGCTGACATCTGGTCCGGACTGAAGGACCTGACAACGATTACGGACATGTCGTCTACTGTCACTGCATATGATTCTCTCAACATTGATAGAATGGTGGAGGATTATATGAGTGACCGCATCCAAGTAGGCACGTCACACAGTCCGTACTTATACTGGCAGGAAAAAGAGGCAATTTGGAGGCCCTTGCACAAACTGGCTTTATTCTACCTAAGTTGCCCTCCCACAAGTGTGTACTCCGAAAGAGTGTTTAGTGCCGCCGCTCACCTTGTCAGCAATCGGCGTACGAGGTTACATCCAGAAAATGTGGAGAAGATGATGTTCATTAAAATGAATTATAATCAATTCCTCCGCGGAGACATTGACCAGCAGCAATTGCCTCCACAAAGTACACAGGGAGCTGAGATGGTGGATTCCAGTGGGGACGAATTGATAATCTGTGAGGAGGGGGATGTACACGGTGATATATCGGAGGGTGAAGATGAGGTGGACATCTTGCCTCTGTAGAGCCAGTTTGTGCAAGGAGAGATTAATTGCTTCTTTTTTGGGGGGGGTCCAAACCAACCCGTCATATCAGTCACAGTCGTGTGGCAGACCCTGTCACTGAAATGATGGGTTGGTTAAAGTGTGCATGTCCTGTTTTGTTTATACAACATAAGGGTGGGTGGGAGGGCCCAAGGATAATTCCATCTTGCACCTCTTTTTTCTTTTCTTTTTCTTTGCATCATGTGCTGATTGGGGAGGGTTTTTTGGAAGGGACATCCTGCGTGACACTGCAGTGCCACTCCTAGATGGGCCCGGTGTTTGTGTCGGCCACTAGGGTCGCTAATCTTACTCACACAGCTACCTCATTGCGCCTCTTTTTTTCTTTGCGTCATGTGCTGTTTGGGGAGGGTTTTTTGGAAGGGACATCCTGCGTGACACTGCAGTGCCACTCCTAGATGGGCCCGGTGTTTGTGTCGGCCACTAGGGTCGCTAATCTTACTCACACAGCTACCTCATTGCGCCTCTTTTTTTCTTTGCGTCATGTGCTGTTTGGGGAGGGTTTTTTGGAAGGGACATCCTGCGTGACACTGCAGTGCCACTCCTAGATGGGCCCGGTGTTTGTGTCGGCCACAAGGGTCGCTTATCTTACTCTCACAGCGACCTCGGTGCAAATTTTAGGACTAAAAATAATATTGTGAGGTGTGAGGTATTCAGAATAGACTGAAAATGAGTGTAAATTATGGTTTTTGAGGTTAATAATACTTTGGGATCAAAATGACCCCCAAATTCTATGATTTAAGCTGTTTTTTAGTGTTTTTGGAAAAAAACACCCGAATCCAAAACACACCCGAATCCGACAAAAATAATTCGGTGAGGTTTTGCCAAAACGCGTTTGAACCCAAAACACGGCCGCGGAACCGAACCCAAAACCAAAACACAAAACCCGAAAAATTTCAGGCGCTCATCTCTAATAGTGACCGCTTCCTGTTTAAGAGTTGTGACGGTAGTGGCACCTATCTGCATTCTAGGAGCTGTCTGCAAATGTGAGCATGAGTGTGTAGCATCCTGGTACTCCTGGTGCTGCAGGAGTAGGAAATTGCAGGAGCTAATTAGAAATGGGCCCACCCAAAATGTAAGTGCCCATGAAGGACATGCCCAAGATGGCCACCACAAAAGAGTGCTTCAGGTGAAGATAACATCAGAGGAGGCCTGGAGCTGCTGGCACTGGTGTGAAACAGGCTGGCGGAGGAGATTAAAGGGACAGCTTTGTGCCAAACAGAGTCCTTGGAGCTACAGATGGTGAGTGGAGTCAGGAGGCTGACCGCACATCCACAGTTAGTCCTGTCTGGGCATGGAGCTTCAGGAAAGTGCACTCTTGTTGCGACCACAGAGGGCAGTATGGCACTGGGCAGAGCAGACTGCAGGGCTACAGGCAGCGGAGTGGAGCTAATGCAGATCCCTATAGAAACAGCCAGCACAAGGCTCACCCAACCAGGTGAACAATGTGGTAAGTGTCTTCAAGCAAGTCACGGAAGACTATTACAGTTCTGATCCTAATAATGGGTTTTAGAGACTTTAAAATACTAATGAGAACTCTGCTTAGCAGTGTCAGATTAAACCCTATGGAGGACCCTAGACAGTCAAAATCTCTTTTAATTTTACCAACCAACAGTCTACGATCTGGAAAGTGTACTGTGAATCAGATGTCTATGGTTTATATACATTAAATTGTTAATGGTACATTACATTAATACAGTGTTTTCTTTATAGAGCCTTTAATGTAAAGTTTTTGTTTCTTTGGGTTGACTAATTTTTTTCTATCTTTTGCAAACAATTTAAGAAAGTTTGATTGTAATTTTAACCAATATTATTTTGAGCCGTTGTTACTGGGCCCCTAAAAGGCGCGGGGCCCATAGGCCTGTGCCTATTCTGCCTATTTGGTAATCTGACACTGCTGCTTAGCCATATATTACTGTAGAGGATTCGTGTACAGTGTGAATAGCAGGCTATATACTCTAAAAGTGCCTGCTACATCCTGTAGCCTCCTTATAGAGTAGATTATTGCATTTGAACTCATTCAGGCTGCTTTAAAAGTGTGTCAGGACATTTCAAATCGATTCAAGCTACATTCAAAGTGTATCTGTATCCGTAAGCCTATTCAAGAGGCATTCAGAGTACATCAGCACATTTGACTGGTACAAGTATTGCACTTGCACATAATAGTATTGCATTTGTCTAAGTTGGATCCAATTTGCGGGTCAATTCTATCTAAAAGGACATTGCTATTTAAAGTATACTGCCGTAACTTATATCGTATACGCGCCAATGCCTTTGGTACCCACCAAAAGACTGAAATGGCAAAGATAATATATTGCAATGTGTACAGTATTTTATGCTGCAATATTGTGTTTGACTGTGGTTATTATCATGTGTAAAGATTAAGGTATTGTTTTGTGGTTTTAGTGCAAATTGTGTGTTGCTACAATTTTTCCAATGTATGATGATATTGCTTTGATTTTGTCTTCTTTTGTCTGCATCCTCTTCTACTGTATTCCATTTTCTACAGTATATTGCATATTACTGTTCTCGTTTGAAGATTCACACTGGACATCAATATTGCCTTGGGATTATCTTTACCAGAGATTTGTTTCATCTATCTTGGCCAATTTTTCAATCTGACGGTGATTTTATACATTTCCAGACATCAATTATCACCGTTGTATACTGATATTTCCATGCATTGTCTATTGTCTCTTTTTATATGTCCTACCTACTTGTGAGATTGTTATATTTCAACTTCCAAAACTCTTTCTTTGCTATCTTAAATAACTTTGTGCTATCCCAGGTTATCATTGATATCATTGTTGCTGCTGATCAATGTTATTCTTCTGATGTTTCAAAGGTTGTCATCCATATTTAATATAAATAACTACACCATTGTGGTTTTGGCATCAAATCTTTTGTGGTTTATAATGGTTAGAAAAGGTTAGAGTAGTTGGAGTAGAGGTTTCCTGAATCAAACTCTGGTAGATGAAAGACCAAGCCATTACTCGTGAGGCCTGTACAGATTCCGGTGGAGGCACTGACTTAATATTTGAACAGGAAGATTGCCAGAAGTTAGTAACTACGTGGGCATCACTTTTATACGACCCCACTCAAAAGACGTGTGCCAAAGGTGTTTCACACGTGCAATCACATGCATGTGCACAAATCAACAAGTCGGCTTCTTGGGACTGGATCGTCTGCCACCCCTAAAACCAGATAACCCTTCTGTAAGAGCAGGGGAGAAGCTTCCCATGTTAGGGGGTGCTCTTCTATAGCAAGCCCGGACATGGAGTCCCTGGAACTGATTGTTTGGCATTTGATTTGCAAAAAGTGCTTCCACCTGCAGTTCAGCATCTCCTATATAATTGCCCAGATCTGTCACTCTGTGACTGTGTGGATAACGCTGGGTGTGGCTAGGAGCTCTCATTGGGTTAGCAGCAGGTCTATCACACCCAGCCCACAGCTGATTGGGCGAGAAACGCCCTCCCACACAGGTTACATCCAATGGGAGGCTCTGCCCTTTGGCTGCTGTGTGTTCACAGAGCAGGATTAACAATGGGGCTGATGGAACTGCAGCTCCAGGTCCACACCCCAAAATAGGCCCACTGCATCTGCAGCAACATACCCTTCAACACTTTACACATAAAAATCGCTACAGATGTGAAAAGGGGGCGTGGTTACGGGTACAGTGGCGTGGTCACGCCCCTTTTCTTATACTTTCAATGGAAGTTTGGAGAGCCAAAAATCCGTACAGACCATAAATAAAAGGTACTGTACCTGCCAAAAATGGTACAGCTGGAGGTTATGCCACTGCATCTACAGTCTCTGCACTGTAGATAGGGGAAACAAAAAATAATTTTACTGCAGCGTCCTAATTGGGGGTCATTCCGAGTTGATCGCACGTCGCAACTTTTTGCTGCCCATGCGATCAACTAGACGCCGCCTATGGGGGAGGGTTTTTTGCATAGCAAGGCTGCGAACCCTTGTGCAGCCGAGCTATGCAAAAACATTATGTGCAGTTTCTGAGTAGCTCTGGAGTTACTTACCCACTGCGATGGCTTCAGCCTGTCAGGTCCCGGAATTGACGTCAGACACCTGCCCTGCAAATGCCTGGATACGCCTACGTTTGCCGCACCACTCCCAGAAAACGGTCAGTTGACGCCCAGGAATGCCTTCCCCCTGTCAATATTCTTGCAATCATGGCAGTGATCATTTTCTTCGTTCTTCTTGTCGTTGTCCAGCGACGGCCGTTGCTGGGCAATGACACGCCTGCGCATTGCAGCCGCCGCGCTTGTGCAGAACCGACCCATTCGCACTGCTACGAAAAACAGCAGTGTGCAAACGGGTCGGAATGACCCCCTATATCCTGCTGTCAGTCCGCCTGCCCCCTCCGGCATCAACAATCCCTACTCCCTAGCCGCGGCGCAGGTGGAACAAAAGCTGCTGCGGCCACCGGCATAGATGTGCATGAAAGCAATGCAGTGGACGGCTTTCATAGCCCTCCCTGCGCCGCAAACTCTCTGAGCCCCGGAGCCTCCTCTGCGCGTGAAGTCACAGAAGTGCCTCACAGCCACAGCCGCGCCCAGATCCCCAGAGGCCCTGACTCCACAACACATCAACTGGCCTGCTGGCCTGGAAGCCCCGAGATGGCTAATGTAACGAATAGAGTGGATGATATCGCGGAAGGTAATGTCTGGATGCTGAATCAATGTAAAAGGTGACAGTGTTGTGCAGTGCAGTGGGTGTGCAGTGTCACTGACACTGCACAGCACTCTCACCTTTTGCATTGATTCAGCCAGTCAGTCAGTTCTGCCAGCCAGTCACTATTGATAGCGCCGGTGTCCCAACGCGCAGCATTACAGGGAAGAAGATGCACTAAATAAAGTACACCTCCCAGCAGGCCTTAACGCCAAAGCATTCCAGCGCTAAGGCCTGCTGGGGGCTGTAGTTTATTGAGTGCATCTTCTTCCATGTAATGCGGCGCGTTGGGACAGCGGCACTAACAATAGTGACTGGCTGCTTGGCTACTGTGCAAGTCTCCGGGAGAGCCACTGCCAAAGGGAGGACAGCAGCTTAGCTGCTTCCAGGAGGAGAAGTATTATTCGCCCCTCCCCTACTCGCAGTACCACCGGGCCCCATCCGCGGCACCCACATACATCCCCGTCTACCACCCATGGTGGCTCCGGACCCCCACCTGCAGCACCCCCGCACCCACAGTGGCTCCGGACCCCCACCCGCAGCACCCACCCCTCCCCCACCAATGGCACCACCGCACCAGCCCCTCCCCCACCCGACAGGATCCAGGTACTGGGGTAGTGGCCAAATCCAGGAGGTGTGTCATGCTTCCTCTAAACATAAACAAGAAAAATACTGTGCTTGATGCTGGATGGAAGTTTCATTCTGAAGGACACCGGGTTAATTACCTGTAGAATTTGCAATGGACCTAGGATCGAATTTCACGGTGGGAACTTTCAGCTTTACTGGAGGTGTTTAGTTGGAAGCCAAACCCTGTCTCTCGGATCAACAATGGAGCTTTCTTTCTCTTCCTGTTGGAGAAGAACTTGTAAAGTACAGACGCTTCCTAGAAATTTCTTCTCACCTCATTCCAAATCGTGACAGAGTGTTTGACAGTGACACAGACTGCTAAAAGAAGTAATGACTGACAGCAAGGCAATTCAGGTAAGCCAGAATGGAATTCCTACATAATGTAAAAAGTAAAATGACCAGAAGCTTTATGATACAGGTTATTTTAGACAATTCAGTCCATGGCAAAAGAGAAACCCTATTGTTTCGGTTGGTGAAGATGTAACTACATTCTAATATATTTTTCCAGATCCAGGTTCACTCACTCAGTTTGACTGTTACTCTGAGTGGGGTAAGCTGAGTAAAAGCTCAAAACGTTGAAACACTTATAAAGTAGAGATGTGCGGTTTGATTTTTATAAATCTGAACTAACCCACACTTAGGGGATCCAAGTCGAATGGAGTCCCAATTTGGAGCTTCCCTCGGTTCAGAACTCATATTTAAAATCAGAATCTTGGGTTCTGGATTGCTTGTAAGTCCCTCCCTTGTGATTTCAGGTGACATTTCACACAGGAGAGTGTGGTCAAAATTGATGGGAAATTAATGTTATTTATGTTAATACTGTGGGGGAAAAATAGTTCCAAATTTTTGTCAATTTTCAAGAAATTTAAAAACAAAATCCGAATCCAACTAAAACACTAGAGGGTGGTTTTGCCAAAACTTAAAAACAAAACCAAAGTACAGAGAATTATATAGGCAAATCCAAAATACAAGGGATCCAGTCATGATCCCGGCGGTTGAGATCCCGGCTGTCAACATACCGACACCAGAATCCCGACACTGATCGGAAAGCCAGCATCCTGACCGCCCGCATCCCATCAGCCGGCATTTCAACGCAAACACAAGGGTTCATGCACATCTCTATTACAAAGTTATCTCCATAATTTGGAAGTAAACTGAAATACTCAGTCAGAGACAATGGCCCACATTCCAAGTTGATCGCACCAAGCAACTTTTTGCTGCTGGTGCGATCAACTAATCTCCACCAATGGGGGAGCGTATTGTAGCATAGCAGGGCTGCGATTGCTTGTGCAGCCCTGCTATGCTAAAAAAGTTTCCTGCAAAACAAGACCAGCCCTGGACATACTTACCCTGTGCGACAGATCCAGCGATGATGGGCTCGACTTTGACGTCAGACATCCGCCCTCCGTTCAACTGGACACGCCTGCATTTTTCTTACTACTCCCCGAAAACGGTCTCCAACGGTCAGTTGACGTCCCGGAACGCCTTCCTGCAGTCAATCTTCTTGTGTTCGCCGCTGCGACCGCTTTTTCCGCTGTCAGCATTATTGCCCGGTGCAGCAACAACGCGCGTGCGCAGTAGTGACCTGGTTGTAGCTGTGCGAACGAAAGCACGCTGTTATCGGGTCAGAATAGCCCCCAATGTTTTTAGGGAATTAGTGCAGCCTAAAGATTTCTTTAATGAATCCGCCAGCTTCAGAGAAGAAAGTGGACAAAATTAACTGCTTTGGAGAACCTGTTCACAACCACCTAGATGGGGTTGAATACTTGACAGAGAGGTAGTTCTGTAATAAAGTTTATGGAGTTATGGGTTTATGTAAGGTCTGCAGTCGGTAGGGAATATAAAGGGCCAATAGGAGGTTGAGATTGCTCTTTGTGTTGAGCACAGGTAGAATAGGCTGCACCAAAATCCTTTACATCGTGATGTATACACAGCCACCAGTAACTCCTGAGAATCAATTCCAGAGTATACTTCACCCTTGCATGACCGCATAATTGGGATATAATTACACTGTAGTAACTTTGGGCGCAATTCTGATTACAAAAATGAGTCTCCATGAGGTATCTTCACTTTTCTAGTTACTGAAAAGAAACTCACTGGATTTAGAATAGGCTTATCCTCGCAAAGAACTTCCTAGTCAGTGGTACAAAATGCTCAGGATGATGCATCAGCCTTCATGTTTCAAGGGCGATAAGTGATGACCAGAATGAAACGATTATAGAACAATGACCACCTGACCGGGCGATAATTCAAACAGTGAGCTATTTGAAGATACAGCAAATTCATACAGTCCGTGAAGACTGTCACAGGGGGGCAGATGTGTTAAGCCTGGAGAGGAGATAACGTGGAAGGTGATAACGCACCAGCCAGTCAGCTCCTGTCATTTTTCAAACCCAGCCTGTAACTTGACAGCTAGGAGTTGAATGGCTGGTGTGTCATCACCTTCTACTTTATCCCTTCTCCAGGCTTATTACATCTGCCCCAGGAAATTTTTCTCCTTACAACAGGTGCCGCCACTCCTACAAAGCAAGTTTAATTGCTAGCAATGCCTTATCCTCCAGAGCATAGTTCTTCTCAGGATCTCAGAACTTGTGGGGAAAGAAACCACAGGAGTACTACTTCCAGGCTGAGCCTTTTTGCTAGAAGACAGCCCTAACTCCAACTGTAGAGGCATCAACTTCTACTAAGAATTGCTGATCAAGATCTGGTTGCCTCAGAATGGGTGATGAAGAATGGAGCTGTTTTAGACAAGAGAACACCTTCTCAGTTTCAGAGGGCCAAACTTTGGTATCTTGTGATCTCCTGGTACAGTAAGTGCTGTGATTGGAGCCACTATAGATGAGAAATTCCTTATAAACTGTAAATATTGCAGAGTTCTAAAAATTGTTGCATTATTTAAAATAAAGTTGGGCAAGAACAATTAACAATGACAAAGACCTTCTCAGGATCCATTCATAGGAAATGCAATCTCCTCTTGCTGAGAGATGTAAATCTCCAGCATGCAGTATAGTTGGTTTGCGCAAAGAAAGGCCAAAACCTACCTTACATGATTGCAATGGTATGTCAAATCTTTATAAAAACTTAGAATGTTGTCTAAGCAGACCGCAACATACTAAAACAGGATGTTCCAAAATATGTGGTTCAGAAAATTTTGGAAAAAAGCTGTTAAATTACTTAACCCAAACTGCATTATCAATTTCTTTTTCATCCACTAGGGGTCACTGGAGTACTCTTGGGTTATGGACTGGGCGTAGCGGAAATGGCACATATTTAAATATTTAAATTAGTAACTGGCCATCCCCTCCATAATCCCATAGAGCCTTCAGTATTTTTCTGTGCCTCTAGCGGAAGGTACGGAGGACTGAATGTCCTACAATTCTTCAAGCAAGATTATTTCAAGATTATTTTTTCTACCTGATCCCTTCCCAACTTATCAGAGAAGTTCGGGTTAGGGATCATTGGTGCTGCATTAGCAGCAGATGGTCTGCCGGCGCTCATACAAAGGGCCCCGCCATTGATCAAAATCAGCGCAGCTGATTGCAGCCACGGGCTGCACAAGGACGCAGGACGGCGCTTACAGAAAAGTCCCGTCATGGTCTCCGCAGGTGGTGCAGGTACTGAGCGGTAGGCAGCTCTCACTGCCGCCGCTCACTTACTTACTTTATCTGTCTATTGCGGGCGGTCAGCTCACGCTGCCGCCCATTATGGGGGGACTGTATGTGTTTAGATACTGTAAATGTCCCACTGCTGTCTGCCACTACATACTCCTTGCTGCCACTATAATGCTCACTGGGTTTGCAGACGAAGCCAGCGAGCAAACGGCACTGCCGCAGAGCCGCTCGATTTTCCTCTGACCCGGCGCCGCGGGGCACTTGCAGTAAACTAGCGAGCAGTTCCAGCTACTACCGCCGGAACGCTCGCCGCTTCCCGTCTCTCCGGCGTCCCGCAATCCGTCCTCCGCCCTACTTCTGGTGGGGTGAGCGGCCGAGATGACCTCAGCTGCTGCCGGGCCCGCTCTAGGGGCCGCTCACCAATCTCCGGCGTGCAGTCCTTCACACGGCCGCGGTAAGACTCGCACTCCCCGTCTGCTGAACAACGGGGGGGGGGGGGGAGCAGTAAAAGAAGAAAGTGGGGGAAGTCGGCAGCCAGCATAAAACTGCACCTGCAAATAATACTCTTCTGCAGGAGAGAGAGGGGGGGAGGAAACCCGCAGGGAGGCCCCAATAACTAAGCTGCGTTTAGGCAGCAAAATAATCAGGCTTTTAAGCCTGTGGCCAATATCAGAGTCTCTGTTACTTACACACCCACGGGTATATTGTATATCTGTGTATGTATATGTATGTATATGTATGTGTGTTATGTATATGTATTTGTGTGGTTACACACTGATTGTATACAGATAGGTGTGTCGGTGTATATGCATATACATGTATTAATATATGTTTATTGTTAAATATATGCATATATATATAAATGATCCATAGCAGCCGGCACTCCCATCAAAATGAACAATTTCGCCCCGTGCCTGGATATCAAACAGCATGTAGATTCCCAGAAAAACGGCACTGGAGGCTTGTATATGCAAAACAAGGTTGTACCTTTAATACAACCTTGTTTTGCATATACAAGCCTCCAGTGCCGTTTTTCTGGGAATCTATATATATATATATATATATATATATATATATATATGGAACTTGGTGTATTAGCAATCTTGCAAGAAGCAAGCACATGGCCGGACACCATCTTAACATTACTTCCTGGTTCTTCCCAGGAAGTTGCTGCCCTACAACACTCGGCCTCTAGAGGAGCCGGGGTGTTGTTAGGAATTTTATTTTCTTGGTTTTTTACAAGCACAAGATGAACACGTGTGCTGTAATGTACATTTATACACACTTTATTTACGTGGTACTAAGTCACGGTACTAGTCTATCCTTCTGTACTTGCTTGTCCGTGTACATAAGGAGTAAGTCTAAGAAATAGCAGCTTCGCTGCAGAGTCCGTCGGACAAATAAGACGCACTATTGCCGTTCCTCGTTGGGGGAGGCTGGCGTATATACTGACTGTGAACAATTGTTATTATTGTTTTATAATTTGACGGTTTCAATACCCGTCGCAGTGTGTCCTACAGTATACAGCAGTAGTGGTGTTGTTTAACCTGGTTTGGGCCCGGTTTCGGCTTAATAGGGCAGTGGTTGCATGGCAATTCAGTTCACGTTTGCCCTACAAGAAGCACACCTTATGCTTCTCGCTGATCACACTTGTGGATCTGCTCAATATCTAGGTACAGCTTCTGTGGACGTCAGCCGGTTTATTCTCGCTTTTCAGTTTCACTAGTGCGGCACGACGGGCTTTTTCGCTACGTGCTTAACAGGACGGTGTCCGTTTCTAAACGAGAATAGAAACATTGCCTTACGCTGCCCATGTTTCGTCCTGTCTTGGACAAATTCCTGAATAAATAGATTCATGATATAGTCGTTACATCTCGGTCCTTTCGGGGCCGTGCTACAGAAACAGCCACAGGCGGGTCAGGTGGTAGTGAACGTGGGTTTCGATAACCTTTACCTGTCTGATTGTCGTCAATATACGGTTAAAGTGCTGCCACCTATTTCCACGCATTTTTAACCAGGGTTCAGTGGCGTTTACAGCTAAGCCACTGAAAAGCCAGGGCTAGAATGAGGTTCCAGGCCATCGCCGATCGTCAGTGGTGGGCATCCACAGTTGGGGGATCCGCAATTTTTGGGTTCGCAGTTTACCAGACAAAGGTTGCTTGTTTTCCACCATTGCAATTTGCAAGACGGGTCTGCCTGGGTCAGACCGCCATACAAGCTCTAGTAGATTGAGCACTTTGACTGCAGTCAACAACATTATTCTAGTTTGGGGTAGTTCCAAAGCTGGCAGAATCTGTCAGTCCGATACTGACCCTTCAGGTCAATCAGGGCGTCGCTTATACTACACATTCATGAATACCTGCAGTTGGTGACTACAGGTTGAAAATCAGTGTTTCTGGTTTTCAACAAGAATAGGTACTTAGACGCATCAGGCCTACTAAAGTTGGCAGTAAAAACCATTCTCGCTTTCAAGCGCTACCGTTTTGGCTTCGTATGGCGCCTAGGGTTGTCACAAGTAATGGCTATCGTGATAGCTCATCCCTGGAAGTGATAACAGTTCAGTGTTTGCAGATCTGCTCATTAAAGCTCCGTCTCAAAACTTCGTCATGCAACGGCCCTTACTAACGTACAAGGGTGTCGTTCAACGCGGTTAGCTTGTTAACCTAGAGATATCAAGCCTCATTCCGTAACAACGGACTCATGCATAGGGATAATTCCGTGGTTGCACGGATTTACCTGCCTGAACATATCACACAAACTGTTCGTCATCACGTACAGGTCGTACGCAAGCCACGGACAGTCTTGATCCGTTTGGCCTTTTGCCTATTGGTAGGGAGGGTGACGTCTTTCGACGCACTCTTTTTCACAAGGAGTCACCCAGGTCATTTTCACCTGGAAGTTCTTGCACGCTCCTACAAGTTCATCAAATAGTACGGTTGTCTCTAAGGGCCAGAGTTTCACTACTCTAGTGGCTCCAAGTACATAATTTTTACCGCAGGGACAATGTTCGGTGTCTGGAATTGGATAATTCTAAATATGAACGCGAGTCTCAGAGGTTGGGGACCTGGGGTCCCAGAATGATTAATTTCACAAATCACGGAGATTTCGGTCAAACGCGCTGCGGCAAGCGGCCCACATGCTCCGTTCTCAGACTGTCCAAGTGCGGTCAGACAACACAACGGCGATCGCATACATCACCGATCAAGGACGGAATCGAAGTCGCATGACCATGCGGCAAGTTGCTCCATGTTGATTCTGGAAGGGAATAGCTGGAAGGCAGCTTATTCCAGGACACTGAGCATTGAATTCTTACGTGTTCCAGATGTTGGTCCAGCGGTGGAGTTACCCACAGGGGTATCTATTGGCATCTCGCAAAAGAAAGAAAAAAAAAAAAAGAAAAGAAAAAAAAACATCCAAGTATGTGTCCATCCCAGTATGTGTCCAGTACAAGGGCTCCGAAGGCAGCAGCTGTAGATGCTCTGATGCTCTCACGATCGCGTGGCTGTACAGCGTTGTGAATCTCTTACAACGGTTACACTGCTTCCTCGGGTACTAAAATGGATCATACAAGACTCCATAACAGTCATACTAGTGGCGCCACATTGGCCTCGGAGGCCATGATTCTAGGATCTCCGCGAACTACTCGCAGCCAATCCTTCACCGTTCGCGCCAAGTCCGGACCTGTCCCACTAGGGTCAGTTCTTTTACCCCATTTTAGCGCGGCAGCGTTTGACAGGGTGGCTGTTCAAAGCGCTCTCAAGTACGGAGGGCATTCCAGAATCTGGTATACAAACCATGTTAGGGCCTGGGAAGCCAGTACGGCAGCTCATTATCACAAGGTTTAGCGTGCCTCTATAGGTTGGTGTGACGCTCAGAAGTTTCCAACATCATTTTCAAGTTATCCCGTCTTTTAATATTTTTACAGACTTGGTTTGGTGAAGGATTATATTCTACACTCAAGGTGCAGGTCTCTGCATGTCAATTTACCTGCAAAGGTGTTTGCCTCCTTTGCCGATTGTACACACTTTCCTGCACGGTGTCCTCAGACGACCTCCATTTATACCACCTAAAGCGCCATGAGACGTGATCTGGTTTTACCACCTACAGCACCAGGGGTCGTGATCTGGTTTAGGTTTTTTATTTACAGTCTTCATTTGTTGAATTCTTACAACAAGTGGATGTTACGTTTATCAATTGGTAAACACTTTTCTCTTAGCCTTAGCCTCTCAGCAAGGCGTGTTTAACATAGGGTGGCTTGCATGTCAAGGGCCCAAATCTGGTGTTTTATGGTCATAGGGCGGAATTTCGCACAAATTCCGGGTTCCAGTCAAAGATCGTATAATGTCACGCATCAACTAATTACTGTAGTTCCTCGGTTATTAATATGTTCGAGAACTTAAGTTACTTTGAATGTGGTACGCGCACTACGCGTTTATGTAACCAAACAATTGTACGTAGAACAGACACATTGTTCTCTATAATGTAGTGAAGATGGCTTTACAAGCTACCAAGCAGTCCTTGGCTACAACGCCTACATCAAGGTCAGACCATTCCAAACGTTCTAGTGAACGTCATAAGCGGGTCAACCGCCTACTTCAGTGTCAGACCATTCCATACGTTCTTTGGGAACGTCAGGAGCAGCAGGTCGTGGAGTTTCTACGAAACAGCGTAGACGAGCTGCTACATGGTCATCAGTGCATGACCATCAGGGCGCATGTTGGTGCGCTTTTACAGGTTAGCTACGTTTGCGGCATCAGCATTTAGCTTTGGCCGTCTAGTGTTACAGGTGCCAAACTGCTCTCCCGCCCAAGGGGGAAACTTTGGTACGTCCCAAGAGTACTCCAGTGACCCCTTGTGGATGAAAAAGAAAATAGGATTTTGGTACTTACCAGGTAAATCCTTTTCTTTGAATCCATAGGGGGCACTGGACGCCCACCCAGAGCAGTTTCCCTGTCTTGTGGTAAGGTCTGTGGATCTTATGGTAACACTTTATCACCAATGCATTCGATGTTATGGTATCAACTGATTGTTATCAGTTCCGTTATGTGTCAACTTTGGGGTTGACCATTATATTATAATGTTATAGGTTCATATAATGTTATATGTAATTCTCTATGGTTCATCCTCTCTATCACTCCTGTTCGGCCCAGTAAAAATACTGAAGGCTCTATGGGATTATGGAGGGGATGGCCAGTTACTAATTTAAATATTTAAATATGTGCCATTTCCGCTACGCCCAGTCCATAACCCAAGAGTACTCCAGTGCCCCCTATGGATTCAAAGAAAAGGATTTACCTGGTAAGTACCAAAATCCTATTTTTTTGTAGTACCCATCACGGGTCTTCCATTTTACACTCATACCTAGATCTAATTCTTATTAAATTGTAGACCCTCGTAGTTCTAGTTTTGAAACAACTCTGGCCCCCTTAATTTGATAAAAAAGCTTGAAGATCAGAGGTAGGGGATATTGATTCTTAATTGTGATTGCATTCAGTCCCCAGTAGTCAATACAATGTCTAAGACCCCCATCCTTTAAAAGGAGACCAGCTCCTGCAGGTGACCTGGACTCTGGTGAAGACTCATTTGAGGTTCTCTAGTATGTACTTTGTTATAGCTTGGGTCAAAAGAAAAGATAGACAGAATACTTGACCTCAGGGAAGGGGTGTATGTGTATTAAATTAATGTTACAATCCTGCTATCAGTGTACAGGTAGAGTCTCTGCTGTTTTTACCAAATACATTAATAAAGGATTGGTTAAGGGAAGGCAGGTAGTCTGACTGGGTAGAGATGGTTAATCCTACACAATGGAACTACTGACTATAAGCACTCCTGGAGGCGATATGCTCCCCAAGATAGAATGTAACCATAACCAGGGGAGACCAAAAATGATTGGGTTCACATCAAGTGGAAGTGCAAAGAAAGATACAAGTTCCCTATGGAGAGCACTAATTCACAAAGTCAAGCATTTGGGCCGGAGATTAACTGTGACAGTAAGAATGTTATGCCAATCCACTCCAATTATGCCGAAAGCAGACTGTAAAGGCATGGTAGGAATTCCATACAACCTGACTTTTTCAACTGTAATAAAATCCCCTTTTCCTCCGAATCCAGGAAGGCCATATAGACAAAGAAACTTCAATTGACAATTATGACAAGATTTATTCTTTTCGATTGGATTGAACTTTACCCAAATTGACCACTCCTTTATCAGTTAGGCCTTCTCATTTTCTGACTGCTTGGGACAATAGGCAAGGAGGTGTCCTGTCTCCCTGACGTACAATAGAGCTTGTTCCTAAACCTCCTCTCATGCTCTTCAGGAGAGAGACACAATCTCCCAACTTGCATGTGCTCTTCAAGAATGGCGGCAACTCCTGGGACATCAATTCACCCTTGACTTATTCTGACAGCCCCTGCCAAAAGGTAGTGACAAGGGCCTTGTTATTCCAGTTTAGCTCAGAAGCTAGAGTTCTAAGGTGTATGACTACTGAACCACAGACTGAGCTCCCACAAAATGGTGGAAGATACAAATGTTACTTATCTAGGTTCCTCAAAAACTTTCCTAATAGAATCCACGAATACACACAGTAAGCCATTGTTGTCTTTCCTGTCTCGAAGTTGGCATTCTGCAATTGAAATTGTGTAGAGCACTGATTCAGAAAGCCCCAACTACTTTTGGTATCCCCATCAAACATTGGGGGGGGTAATTATTCACAGCTGAAACCAAGCTTCTACAGCTTGAACTGGAGCTGCCAGTGATATAGCTGGATGTGCCTGGAGAGGCTGGATAGCATACACTCATTGCACAAGGGCCTGCAGATACTGAATAATCTGGTCCTGATAATTCTCTTATCTTTCCATTCTATCAAGCAGATGCTCTAGTAGTTCATTTGGAGAACGTTTACCAGCAGCATCCATATTTCTTCCAGAGTATACTGTGACAACTCTCGAAAGGATAGTGTACATGCTGACCATGCAGTTAAAATTGATGTGGACCCAGAACAGAGACACAGTGTCCAACCTTGGGACCCCACAAGAGGGTCTGGACTTTGTTGCACCCGATACACAAGTCAGAACCCTCTGACTGTGTTTCAAAGTACTGAGCTGGTGGAAACTAAATGAACTAGAGTTAGTAGCAGGGATATGCAGTGAGGTAAATGGCTCAGGAGGCACTGGTTAGTACCAGAGCCAGATTTACACAAAATATATGAGCCAAAGGATTCATGTGGGCATTATGCAAAGGTTGTTACGGCTGAGTTTGTTTGTGAACTCAGACTAATACTGGACACTGAGTTCGGTCTTGAGAGCAGTGGACAGAATCGGACTGGCTTAATGAATGAGCTGCCCATCCTGACGTGGCAGTCAGGCAGTATTTGCTAAGAGTAAAGGTGACCAGCTATGGGTACTGGAGCACTGTTGGTGGAAGCCACCAGTGCAATGGGTAGCTGGCTTGTCACCTAATGGAGAGTTACGTGAGGACTGGTGAGTTGCCAGAATGCTGGGAGGATCAGTAATGAGGGGAAAGTCACAGATCACTGGCTGGAACCAGTGTGATAGCAGTTGACGAGGCTGAGGACAACAGCAGTGACTGTAGAGGAAGCTGAGGGCATCAGCAATACTTGAAGACGAAGATGAGGATGTCAGCAATACTTGTACACGAAGCCGAGGATGTCGACAATGCTTGTAGACGAAGCTGAGGATGTCAGCAATACTTGAAACCGAAGCTGAGGATGTCAGCATTACTTGTAACCGAAGCTGAGGATGTCAGCAATACTTGTACACGAAGCCAAGGATGTTGGCTATTCTTGTAGATGAAGTTGAGGATGTCAGCAACGCAGGTTTCCAGATGCTGGGCAGCTGAAGTAGCACAATGGGGATTCCGTATGCTGTGCAGTGCAGTGTCAGCATTGCTGGTTTCCCAGTCGCTGTGATGCGGTGGACTGCACAGTGAGTACTGCAATGTTATAGTCAGCAGTGGCAGGTTTTCCGGATACTATGGTGCGCTACCTTGCGCAGTGGTAAACTGGAAGCTGGATAGCTGGAAGCTGGGATTTGAACCAGCAGTACAGGATAGCTGGAAGCTGGGCTTGAACCAGCAGTACAGGATAGCTGGAAGCTGGGATTGAGCCAGCAGTACAGGATAGCTGGATAGCTAGAAGCTGGGCATGAACCAGCAGTACAGGATAGCTGGATAGAATACTCAGTGATGCAGGCTTGCAGATATTCTGGAAATTGTATTGACCAGCAGTGCAAGTTTACAGGTATACATGGAGATATGATAACCAGCGGTGCAGGTTTGTAGATATCCTGGAGATGAGATAACCAGCGGTGCAGGTTTCCAGATATACTGGAGATAAGATAACCAGCGGTGCAGGTTTGCAGATATACTGGAGATGAGATAACCAGTGGTGCAGGTTTACAGATATCCTGGAGATAAGATAACCAGCGGTGTCAAGACGTGCTGAAATTGGTAATGCACTGTCTTTTTAAGCAGGAGATTGCAGGAGCTCTCTACAGGCTTGAGGACAACAAAGCACTGACCGCTTCCCAGTGCATGGAGCTGGAATATAAATCCCCTTGCTCTCTGGTGATAGGCTGAAGGGATCACATGTCAGGGAAACACTACATGGTTGGACAGTTCTCTGCAGAGTCAGCTGATCAGAAAGTAACATGCAGTACTCCAGACTAGGCTTCAGAGTGGACTGAAGCCTAGCAGGTCGGGAAGGATCAGAAGCCTAACTATCCTGAAATGGATGCTGTGACTGAGGTAAGTCAAAGTGCGACTGGGAAGCACTGTAAATCTCTGTTTTGTGACAAAGGTTACGCAGTATAAACTGATGGAAATTTGGTGAATTTTGATCAGGTATGTGCAGAAAAGATAGGCACCATAGACTTTTTACTCCGAAGTTTTTACTATAAAAATTATTAGAATAATACAAAGAAGATATTTCTAATACATTGTTTGTATTTTCCATGTACTTTCATATACCTGCCTCACCTCACTGCACGCCACCGTTAATTAGTGAGACATGTCTTAGCAAGCTGTAGTGGAGCGTAGTCTATAGAAATGGGGCACATCCAAGTGGATGTTGCAGTACCAGGGGATTTGCAAAATCAGGCCAGAGAAAACCAGGAACAGTTCCAAGGAAGCAGGCAAGGAATTAGCCAGACCAGATCAGAACACTGGGAATCATCCTAGGACAGTGGTTTTCAAACTCTGTCCTCCAGACCCCAAACAGTTCGTTTTTCAGGTCACCAGTAGGTGCACTGGTGTATTCATTACACACCGACACATTTGAAAAGTTCCACAGGTGGAGCTAATTATTTTATTTGTTATTCTGTGAGGAAATCATGAACTGCTTGGGGTCCTAAGGACCAAGGGCCTGATTCAGTTCTGATTGTAGATGTGCATAAAAACATCCTGCCCCCCCTCCCCCCTTCCCGCAGAGGTGCTAAAGCACCTGCCGAGTAGCTCCCTGCCTAAAGGCAGGCGGCTACCCACCATGTTTTTGGCCACAGCTGCTGCGTGTGATGTAACGCAGCCACCGTGGCCTGCCCTGCAAGTGGTTAAACACCTGTATTGTCCAGTCCGCGCCCCCCCCCCCCCCCATTGCCACTGCAATGCCGCCCCAACGTCGCTGACACTCCCCCGACCACCCTGCGACCGCCTCTGCCTGTCAATCAGGCAGAGGAGATCGCACAAGTGAAATGCCTATGCCTTCGCATCTCAGGGTGTGCGCACACGCAGTGCGGCTGCTGCGCATGCACACAAGACACAGGGCTTCAGACTGCTATCACTGCCGCTGCAGCGACCAGGTCTGAATTAGTCTGAATTAGGCCCCAAGTGCAAAGCGGAGGGTTCACAAATATGGGAGCCACATTTGTCTGTACACAACAACAGTCAGGAGAAAAGAGATACCAGTGGCTGGGAAGAGACGCCGGTAGTCCCACAGCAGCAGAGAAGACTCCTACTGAGTCTTACTGATAACCCCTTGTACGCCAAGGAATACAACTGCTAGCATCATCCTAATTGCATGAATCTTATAATGTAATGAAGTGTCTTCTTCACAAAGAGAATAATGCCTTGGCAATTATTAATAAATATTTCAAGATGCATTTTCAATATAAAATGTAATTAATTATAAACGACTCCAGTTTTTCACACCTTAACAAATCAAATGGGAATATTTCTTCCTGCAGTAGTCCAAATGAAAATGTCAATTAAGTAAAGTGAGTAAATGTGCACTACTTTCTACAATATAGCTGCAATGCTAATGATCTGCAGGGGACAATACACATTAGGGGTCATTCCGACCCGTTCACACGCAGCGGTTTGTCGCTGCGGTGCGAACGGGTCCGGAATATGCATGCGCGGCGGCATATATATTGTGACTAGGATCACACAAACGGGAACTCAGATGAACATTTTTGGAGTTTATTTGGAACAGCAGGTCAGCACACAGCAAGTTACATCCATATGCAGTCGGTGTTAGAGGCAGTAGCATACAGGCACTTTCAGCATAGCAGACACTTGATAGGCTCCAGTGGTCCCTAGTCTAACCCACACGCCCCGGCCTATCACCTGGACACTAACTGCCATCAGGAGCAAGGTGACTCTGCCCTGGAAACCCTTATATCAGGAAATCTCAGGTGCTGCTGATCACACACCTGGGATTCTGCTACTGCTTCCAAAACCTGGTCTGGATCCTCCACATTACTTTCACATGAAAACATGCTGTCTCTGCCACAATATATATATATATATATATATATATATCTTGTGTCTCTACAGCCTTATGCCACTCCAATGTCTCTTTCATCTCTCAACCACTCTCTCTCTCTGGGCGGGATGTATCGCAGCGATGTTGATCGCATATGTACTAACACGATACCTGTGAGGTGGTGTACGGGGGCTCTCCATCACCTCCCTGGGCTCTCCACCTGCTCTCTGTCTTCCTGCCCCCTGTCTTTCATCTCTTTTCCTTTCCTCCCTACCCCTTCTCTCTTCTCTGTGTCTGCCGCCTCCCTGGCATGGGATTTCCCAGGGAGATGCCAGGTTTGAGAGGGGTGCCCGCTCCAGGCACTAAGGGGTCTATTCATGAAGCAGTGAAAAGTGTGGAGAAGTGAGCATGTATAGATGTTGCCCATGGCAGCCAATCAGCTGCTACGTATAATTTTATAGAATGCTCTTTATAAATGTTACATCAACATTGATTAGTTGCCATAGGCAACTTTTCCACTGCCTCACTTCTCCACACTTTTCACTGCTTTATGAATAGACCCCTAATTGTACCTGCTGGGGGAAAAGAGGCATTGGCTGTGTTAACAGGCAGTTAGTGAGGACTGTAAGAGGAGGTATAGACCTCCTGATAGCTCTCTGTAGAACCAACATTACAGCAATATACAGTATAAAGGTTATATAATGGGGGATGTAATAGGGTGTGAGAATCAGAAAGTGAGAGATTTTGAGAGAGTTCTTCTGTTTCTTTTAAAGTGGCAATCATTTACTTGGCAAAACCAGGTTGATTTTGCGATGTAAACGATTGCCACTTAAAAAAAAAACAGGAGAACTTTCCCCAAATCTCTCACTTTCTGATTCTCACATCCCATTACATTCCCCCCAGATGTGTTTATTTAAGTGAGAGGGCACTTCTTTAGCTTCATATTCAGCCCTAGTTTGTCTAGAATGGGTATGTTGCAGAGGCAGCTATAAAGGAGGGGGGTGGGGAGATCCACTATTTTACATAGTTTCTGGTGAGGTCTTAATTCTGGTTCTACAAGAGAGAGAGGGGGGGGGGGGAGAGAGAGAGAGAGAGGGGAGAGAGAGAGGAGAGAGAGAGAGAGAGGGAGAGAATCTTTAACTATACATTATTTTGGTGTACATCACAGAGAAATTTTAACAGCAGTAGTAACGGTTAAATTGTTCTTAAAAATGGACACAAAAATCACAGGTGTCCAATTAAATAATTTAACATGCAAAGTTATAATTGGCTTTGTTGCAGTATTGTTCCAATCTGTAGGGTCTCCCAAAGGCTTCTATGAACAGACATACAGTACTGTAGGTGTTGTTGAGGACTCTCCCCTGTGAACTCTATTCATATACACATACAGTATAACTTCAGGGGGAAGAACCAGTATATTGAGACAGGATAGTAACACTGTACTGTTTGGGGAAAAGCTGCAACAAATTTGACTTTGTTTTCCAGTTTATCTCATTTGCTTCTAAATTCCATCCTAAAGTACATTTTTACTTTTTGTGTAAATTAGCCTTTCATGTAAATTAACACATTTTTACATTATTAAAACTTATATATAGAGTTTTTTTTATATATTTAAAAATTAAGTAATTGGAAAAACAACTTTAAGATTATGACTGGTAAAGAAAGAAAGAAAGAAAGAGAGAGGATGTAAAGTGAAGTATTTATTACAATTGCAGTATTATACTAAATTTTATGCTAACTTTAACTGAAGGAATTTAAACCTCAAGAATAACTGTAGACAAAGAAACAAGAAAGAAAACTGAAATTCTAGATTCCTTACGGATACACGTTAAGAGTTCCAGTGACTTACAGAATAAATAGCAGGTCATGTAACACAGTCTCATATACGCCTAAAATGTTTCAGGCCTCCATTAAAAATTGGACTTTGGCTGACTTTCCAAGAGCAAGGAATGGACACATCTTAAACTTCTGTAAACATTCATTAACTGGGATAGCCCATTAAACCTCAGTGGAGAAAGTAAAACATGTCTTGTGTTTATGAACGATGAATTTGGAGAGGTCAGTGTTCTATAGTTCATCCGTCTTTTTCAGGCATGTTAATGTTATAACAACATAATGATGAAATGTGCACCACGTTTTATTATTCTTGGTAAAGATTACTATGGGATCTTTTAGACTTTCTGATGGATACACACCAAACGAATTCCTTGTGCAAATCTAACCAATAAATAAACTCTGAGTTATAGCATGGGGTCAAGAAATACAATACTGAGACAATAGCCCACACAAGTGAGCATGCCTGACTGCGGAGACAGACTGAGCAATTTTTTTTAATCTTCTCAAAATCTGTCGCATTAAAGGTCAAGAGTAACCAGTAAACAATTGCTGCATCACAATATGAAACCTTCAGCTGCACAAAAATACCTACAGTAAATATTTTTTCAAAGAGTAGAATCTATGGGATGTTAAGAAATATTTAACAATGGTTCTCAGCAAAAAAAAAAAACCCTCAAAAAATATTCTATACTCGTATTTGTTCAAATAAGAAGACATTTTGAGAGAAAAAGACTCTCAAGCAAGTTGCCCGGGACCTTGTGCTCCGAGAAGGGTCTGTTTGGAGGTACTGAAGCCGCAGTGTATGAGGAGACATCTGTATGCAGAATACATATGATATTCCGGCAGATGGGATGCCGGCTGTCACTATACTGACAGTGACATCGTGTCTGCCAGAATCCCAGCAACAAGACAGCGAGTTCCCTTGCGGACTCTCTGCGCTCATCACTCATTGGGCCTGGTGGCTCTCTACGCTTGTCACAGGTTCTATTCTCACTCGGTTGGTGGCGTGGACCCAGCAACTGAGTGGGAACACCGAGCATTTGTCGGGATTCTGGGCGTCTGTATTTCACCGGCTCTCAGGATTCCAGCATCGGTCTCCTGAACGTCGAGATCCCAACAGCCGGTATATTAACTGCATCCCCTGTATGCAAATGCATAGCTCTGCATAGAAAGCATTCCGCTGACATACCAAGATACACTAATTCTGCATACTGTATGAACAGCCCTTTGCCATCCTGTTACTCCCATTCAGCCTCAAGTGGAGATGCAAATGGGTTGTGTTCAGCTCAGCATCACCTGGCTCTGGAGCATGCTCAGTGCAAAAACAAGCAATATCCATTCCCAAGACGGACTCTGCATAAGCCGCTATGTCCTTAATGTTAGGATTAGACTAAATGCAGCAGTACAAGTAAGCGGGTACGCTCGGGTACGGAGTACTCTTAAGAATTTGGCAGCGGGTACTCAGTACCACCTGCCACACACTTTGCCATTACCACAATTATAATGTGCCACAAAGCAACAAGATCATGGTGCTTGGCAGCATGACGGCTCCTCCCATTTTGTCAGGGTTACTGGGAGTGCGACAGTCGCTGTATTATCCTATTATAATGGAGGCATTACTATATATTGTTATTAAATTGGGGGCATTACTATATATTTCTATTATACTGGAGGTATCACTATGTATTTCTATTATACTAGAGGCATCACTATATATTTCTATTGTACTGGAGGTATCATTATGTATTTCTATTATACTGGAGGCATTACTATATTTTTTTAGCCTTGCCTCTAGATTCCCCCCCAAAAAGGGGCTGTCGTGTGGCCACGCCGCTAGTGTCATGTAGCCACTCCCACTAACAGCTTGTGACAACGCCCCTCACAACACATGACCACGCCCATTTGTTTGCACTCAGTACCACTAAGAAAATATTTCTACTTGCACCACTGACTAAATGGTATCCAGATGACAGCTCAACCATGCACAGGCTGACAGTGATCTAGACATTGGTGATGTATTAGTCCGCAGCCAGACTAGTGCTAAATTTAAACCTTCACAAAAGTAAAGATTTACAATTTTGCTCTTGTTACAATATCACACTCTCAGTGGAACTAGCCAAAGTACAGTTTTACATTCCTGAATTTTTCATTTTCCGGGAATGAAGATGTGTAGATTTCTTGCTGCAGGGATAAAGGGGATGATACAGAGATAAACGCAGTTTGGTTTTGCAGATGTATCTTGTGTGTTTTAGCACTGAGCATACTCTGAAGCCGAGCGTGCATAAGCAAGGCAGAAACGTCCATGGTGGTCATTCCAAGTTGTTCGCTCGCAAGCTGCTTTTAGCAGCATTGCACACGCGAAGCCGCCGCCTACTGGGAGTGAATCTTAGCTTTGCAAAGTTGCGAACGAAAGATTCTCAAAATTGCGAATAGAAATTTCTAAGCAGTTTCTGAGTAGCTCGAGACTTACTCTGCCACTGCGTTCAGTTCAGTCAGTTTCGTTCCTGGTTTGACGTCACAAACACTCCCAGCGTTCGCCCAGACACTCCCCCGTTTCTTCAGACACTCCCGCGTTTTTCCCAGAAACGGCAGCGTAGTTTCACACACTCCCATAAAACGGCCAGTTTCCGCCCAGAAACACCCACTTCCTGTCAATCACATTACGATCACCAGAACGAAGAAAAATCCTTGTTATGCCGTGAGTAAAATACATAACTGCATAGCAAATTTACTTGGCGCAGTCGCAGTGCGAATATTGCGCATGCGCAATTAGCGGAAAATCGCTGCGATGCGAAGAAAATTACCAAGCGAACAACTCGGAATGAGGGCCCATATCTCCGTTGCATCTTCTCTTGCAGCGGAGGCAGAGTAACTGGGTGGTAATGGGTTAAAGCTCAGAGAGGGCATGTAGGCGGGCCATACAGAGATGTGCACAGTCTTGTGGTGGTACTAAGAGATACACACAGTAGCGACACCTAATTTTCAGTCAATTATTTAAATCTTATAATGAGTTCCATAAATAGGAATAAATCAGTGAAATCATTTCAGAAATGATTAAAATAAGCATCTGCACACTTATCCAGGGCATTACACGTACTATAAATGCTGTATCAGCTTGTAGCTTTGAGTGCGTACCGGCACTGGCTGTGCATAGCCATAATTACTGTACACCTGTTTTCAGATGGAGCTTTGCACCAGGCTGATGAAAGCTCTGAAATCAAGTACATGGATCGGAGTACAGTCACAGAGATGCGTACAACCAATGCTATAACCCGGGGTGTGGAAGTTGGGCTGTTGTACAGGGTCCTGGTGGAGCACCATTGCTGTCCCATGGCAACTACATGTACCTTTCAGGGTTCCTGTAATGGCACCCTGCAGCAGGTAGTACTGCTGCAGAACCGCCAGTCAGGCACCCTGCACCCTGCAAAGCTGCCTGGAGTATCTTTAAGCCGGGTACACACTAAACAATATGTGTAGCCAGCAACAGCTTGACCAATGTAATGATAGATCAGCCGTGATGCACACACTGAATGATATATTGGGCAATTGCGTGATATGTCATTCACAGCCGCATTTGCCAGTATCATCACGCCTGACGGGATAACCTGGCAAATGACACGAGGGAGCACACGAGTGACGGTACACACTAGACAATGAGTCCGATATGTTGATCCGATCCGCTCGATTTGACGACATATCGCCTTGTCTGTACCCAGCTTTAGGATGCTTTGGGTATTGCTCCACTTCCTAGAGCCAGTAGCTCCGCATCCTCGGAATGACAGCATGATGTCACAGGTTTAGGGGGCAGGGCTGGCACAGGGTGGCATAGAGCCCTGTTCCGGCCTTAAGCACAACCCAGCATATGGGCGGATATCTTCATTTTCTCTGTGCACTTGCAAAGCAGCAGCAATTATGGTTATAGAAAAGAGCTGCCAGTGAAAAATTATATTGTGCTAGTAGTCCCTTATTTTACTTGAAATTGGGAAGTTTTCCCTCATTTGCCCAGGAAGTCACACCAGTGTTGTCTAGTCCCCAGAAAAAACTAAAAATGGATGTTGGGCGGAAGTTTAAAACCTGTATCACTACAAGCTGCTATACTGTCTAGCCTGGGGAGCACTAAATAAAGCATTAAGGGGTGGTCTTCTGTATGCCGGCGGTCGGGCTCCCGGCGCTCAGTATACCGGCGCCGGGAGCCCGACAGCCGGCATACCGACACTTATTTTCCCTCGTGGGGGTCCACGACCCCCATAGAGGGAGAATAAAATAGTGTGGCGCGCGTAGCGCGCCACCGTGCCCGTAGCGTGGCGAGCGCAGCGAGCCCGCAAGGGGCTCATTTGCGCTCGCCACGCTGTCGGTAAGCCGGCGGTCGGGCTCCCGGCGCCGGGATGCTGGTCGCCGGGAGCCCGACCGCCGGCCAGCCGTAGTGAACCCGCATTAAGTAATATCCACAGACCTAAAACTGTCACAGAGCTAAAAACAAAAAAAAAAACAAAAAAAACAATCTGTCGTATAGATTTTAAGAAAAACAACCACTTGGTCTACTTCATTAATGATGGCTTAACAAATTGCCATATATTTCAGCAAATCTCATCATAAAAGCAGTAATGAAATTCGCAGTAGTGATTTATATACTACAAGTAAAAGGATAAAATCTCTGTAGGCAGATTTTGCATTATGTTTTATTATAGTGCATTCTGAAATGCTTAGGACAATAGGCTCATATAATAAGAAACAGCCAGGCTCTGTGGAATGAAAGCAACTGAGCAAGAACTGTTCCAAGGCTCCAGCTAGGGCCTTTACATACTGTACATATGCTGAAAATCCAAGACCCTCTGGCTTCATATTTCCAACTGTCCTGGGGTATGTGCATTGTAAAGAACTAAGGGGGTCATTCCGAGTTGATCGCTAGCTGCCGTTGTTTGCAGCGCAGCGATCAGGCTAAAAATGGGCATTTCTGTGCATGCGTATGGGCCGCAATGCGCACGCGCGTCGTATGGGTACAAAGCCTGTTGTTGTTTTACACAGGTTCTAGCAAAGTTTTCAGTCGCATTGACGGCCGCAAGAAGATTGACAGGAAGGGCGCGTTTCTGGGTGTCAACTGACCGTTTTCAGGGAGGGTTTTCAAAACTGCAGGTGTTTGCTGGGCGGGTGTATGACGTGAAATCCGGACACGAATAGGCTGAAGTGATCGCAAGCGCTGAGCAGGTTCAGAGCTACTCTGAAACTGCATACATTTTTTTGCAGAGCTCGGCTGCACATGCGTTCTCACTTCTGCTAAGCTAAAATACACTCCCCAGTGGGCGGCGGCATAGCGTTTGACCGGCTGCTAAAACTAGCTAGCGAGCGATCAACTCGGAATGACCCCCTAAATATCCAGTTTATAGATCAGCAGGGGGAAGGTAAAAACACTTATGTCATGTTCTTGGAAAATATATATACATTTGTACCTTACATTGATTGCTCACATATTACACAAATATATAGAAAAAGCAAACTCTAGAAACTATAAACCTTAACAATAAAAGCCCAGCACTCCACAAGGTGCAATATTTTACTTGCTGGGGTGCCCTCCTAGGAGTTGTGAAGGTCCAATACATATAAAGAAATCAGACGGCACTTCAAACTTACAAACCAGGTAATAAAGGAATAAAGACGCTGATTACCTGCTTTGCAAGTCTGTGGAATAACGCCTGATTTATCTCCCTAACGCGCTCTCTCTGTGATAGACAGATGTATTAAGCAGTGATAAAAGTGGAGAAGTGAGCCAGTGGAGAAGTTGCCCATGGCAGCCAATCAGTATTGGCAAAACATTTAGAATTTGCATACTCTAAAAGTATACAGAGCAGCTGATTGGTTGCCATGGGCAACTTCTCCACTTGCTCACTTCTCCACTTTTATCACTGCTTAGCTAGAGATGAGCGGGTTCGGTTTTACTCGGTTTTACTCGGATTTACTCAGTTCTCAAAACGGCATCTTATTGGCTCACGGGTGTCACGTGTTTTGGATAGCCAATAGAAAAAATCCGGATAAAACCGAACTGGCGTTAATTCTGGCGTTAAATCCGAACCCGCTCATCTCTACTTAGTACATCTCCCCCTGTATATATTTATTAGAAAGAGCGCCGACCCTCATGTTTTGGTTATGGTTTTGGTGTTGGATCTGAATCTCCATCGTGTTTTGGATCTGTGTTTGGGTTTGCCAACACTGCCCTTGTGTGCTTTAGTTTTGAGTTTAGATGTGTATTTTTTTTATCATAAAAATATCTAAAATCACTGGGACTGATTTTGTTCCTACAGTATTATTAACCTTAATAACATTCATTTCTAGTCATGTCCAGTCAATTTTGACCACCTCACAGCTCACAACATTGCTTTCATCTGTTTTAGGCCAAAGGCTGCAGTGAGCTAGCTGGTAACTGACAGAGCCGCGGCATAAACACATAGCAGTTTATAGCACATCTATGAAACATTGCCACAGTGCAGTGGCAGAAAAAAAGGGGTGCAAGATGTAATTGTCCTTGGGACCCCCCTCCCATGATGGGTAGTCTAAAGGACATGCACAGTTTAACAAACCAAGAACTTCAGTGACAGGGACTGACACTGTTGTGGCTGAGGTGCTTGCTTTGTTTGGGCTCTCACAAAACAATTGTTTGGAAGGACTACCTCCAATCACTAATGAGAAGGTTGATGATGAGGATGTTAATGACATTATAATCTTGTACAATAAATGTCATGACCTCGCCGCAAATGACGTAACATGGTGGAGTTGCCTAGATGGCTAACGTCCCTACCTCCACTAACTTTGGCCAAATGGAGCAGATGCCTTCACAAACATTGTCAGGATTTGGGTAAAAATAATCCAACACCCAAGAGATGGCTTGTTTGGTTTTATGCCCAGGCATTACAATGGCTTTCTTTTTATCACGGGCAAGAACTGCAGCCACTGGTGGCTGACTTACACAAACAACATCATCATCATCATCATCAACAACCTCAGTGTCAGATAGTAGTACACACATATCCCCCTCATCCTGTTCCACTTCCACACACGAATCCACAATTTCTATAATGCCCTCATTATCACTATCTTTACTTATACTGCTCCCCACATGGGCAGATGGTGCAAAAATGGTGGAAATAGGTGAAAGAGGCTTCTCTATATAACAGGGGTGGGCAATTATTTCAGCTGAGGGGCCACTTGACATTTCCTGTCAGTATCCGAGGGCCACATACAAAATAGCAGCTCGCCCCACTTGCCAAAAATACAGGGACGTGGCTTCATGTGGAAGGGGTGTGGGCAAAAAATAATACAGATTCATATTAGGCTGCACAATAGTCTCCATTATTCAAATTGCGCCACACAGCGCCACTTACACACATTACACCAGGTAGAGCCCCTTTTACACACATTACGGCAGGTAGAGAGCCTTTTTACACTAACATTTTATTTAGGATAATTATTGTGCAGCAAGCAAATTATCCAGTGTCTTATGGCCCCTGGGGAAAGGTGTGACACGGTGACAGAACACGGTGGGGGTGACACAGTGACAGAACACGGTGGGGGTGACACGGTGACAGAACACGGTGGGGGTGACAGAACACGGGGGGTGTGACACAGTGACAGAACACGGTGGGGGTGACACGGTGACAGAACACGGGGGGGTGACGCGGTGACAGAACACGGGGAGGGGGGGTGACAGTGACAGAACACGGGTGTGTGACACGGTGACAGAACACGGTGGGGGTGACACGGTGACAGAACACGGCGAGTGGGGGGGTGACAGTGACAGAACACGGGTGTGTGACACAGTGACAGAACACGGTGGGGGTGACACGGTGACAGAACACGGTGGGGGTGACACGGTGACAGAACACCGTGGGGGTGACACGGTGACAGAACACGGGGAGGGGGGGTGACAGTGACAGAACACGGGTGTGTGACACAGTGACAGAAAACGGTGGGGGTGACACAGTGACAGAACACGGGGAGGGGGGGTGACTGACAGAACACGGGTGTGTGACATGGTGACAGAACACGGTGGGGGTGACACGGTGACAGAACACGGGGAGGACGGGTGTGACAGTGACAGAACACGGGTGTGTGACACAGTGACAGAAAACGGTGGGGGTGACACGGTGACAGAACACGGTGGGGGTGACACGGTGACAGAACACGGGGAGGGGGGGTGACAGTGACAGAACACGGGGGTGTGACACAGTGACAGAACACGGTGGGGGTGACACGGTGACAGAACACGGGGAGGGGGGGTGACAGTGACAGAACACGGGTGTGTGACACAGTGACAGAACACGGTGGGGGTGACACGGTGACAGAACACGGTGGGGGTGACAGAACACGGGGGGTGTGACACAGTGACAGAACACGGTGGCTGTGACACGGTGACAGAACACGGTGGGGGTGACACGGTGACAGAATACGGGGAGGGGGGTGACAGTGACAGAACACGGATGTGTGACACAGTGACAGAAAACAGTGGGGGTGACACAGTGACAGAACACGGGGAGGGGGGGTGACAGTGACAGAACACGGGTGTGTGACACGGTGACAGAACACGGTGGGGGTGACACGGTGACAGAACACGGGGAGGGGGGGGTGACAGTGACAGAACACGGGTGTGTGACACAGTGACAGAAAACGGTGGGGGTGACACAGTGACAGAACACGGTGGGGGTGACAGAACACGGGGCGGGTGACACGGTGACAGAACATGGGGGGGTGACACGCTGACAGAACACGGGGGGGTGACACAGTGACAGAACACGGGGAGGTGACACAGTGACAGAACACGGGGGGGGTGACAGTGACAGAACATGGGGGTGACATGGTGACAGAACACGGGAGGGGTTGGTACAGCAAGAGCTAAAGATCTCTCCCCCAAACCTAAAAACAGTCTGACGCCACTGCCCGCACACACAAATATACACACACACACACACACACACACACACACACACACACACACACACACACACACACACACACACTTTCTTTCACTTTTCCCAGTAACTTACTGATCTGGCTGGCAGTGGCAGGAAGGATGGATCTGCAGCAGTCTGGCTCTTGTCCCGTGTAGCTCCGCCCCCTGAGGTCCCGTGTAGCCCCGCCCCTCACCGGCACGTAGCCCCGCCCCCTTCTCGGCTGAACACAGCCGTTGTCACTGGGGACTCTGGAGGAGGCTGCTACAACACAGCAGCAGGGGAGAGAGGCGCCGCTGGCAGCTTGGAGGTACTGCAGTGCAGAGCAATGACAAGCAGCTCAGCCGGTCGGGCCGCTTGTCATTGCTCGCTGGTGGGAGGCAGTGGGCCGGACAGGATCGGTTTGCGATCATGTGTTACATGTTCATATCAGCTCATGGTAGCATACCTCCCAACATGACCCACTCCAGGAGGGACACAATGCTCTGCTTCTGGACTTCCCGCTTAAAGTATGATTGCCAGGTTAATGGATAAGAAAGGTGTTTCAACTAGAGATGAGCGGGTTCGGTTCGTCGAGATCCGAACCCCCCAAACTTCACGTGGTTTATATGGGTCCGAGGCAGCCTCGATTCTTCCCACCTAAGACGCAAAACCCGATCAGGGGAAAACATCATCATCCCGCTGTCGGATTCTCTCGAGATTCGGATTCCATATAAAGAGCTGCGTATCGCCGCCATTTTCACTCGTGCATTGTCGATTGAGCAGAGAGGACGTGGCTACGTTCTCTGCCTAAAAAGCTCAATAT
Organism: Pseudophryne corroboree; assembly: GCF_028390025.1. Lineage (NCBI taxonomy): Eukaryota > Metazoa > Chordata > Amphibia > Anura > Myobatrachidae > Pseudophryne > Pseudophryne corroboree. Next base: position 689,376,350 of record NC_086446.1, read on the forward strand.
CTGTGCTCAGTGTGCTGCATTGTGGGGACCAGTATATAGTAGTACAGTGCTGCATTGTGGTGACCACCAGTATATAGTAGTACAGTACAGTAGGCCATAGCGTTTTCTTGCAGCTCCGTGTCAGACTCTGTTCTATTCTCCGGATCAGTGCTCAATATCTGTGCTGCATTGTGGGGACCAGTATATAGTAGTATAGTGCTGCATTGTGGTGACCACCAGTATATAGTAGTACAGTACAGTAGGCCATAGCATTATCTTGCAGCTCCATTTCAGACTCAGTTCTATTCTCCGGATCAGTGCTCAATATCTGTGCTGCATTGTGGGGACCAGTATATAGTAGTACAGTGCTGCATTGTGACCACCAGTATATAGTAGTACAGTACAGTTGTCCATTGCTGTATCTTGCAGCTACGTGTCAGACTCAGTTCTATTCTCCGGATAAGTGCTCAATATCTGTGCTGCATTGTGGGGACCAGCATGTATAGTAGTACAGTGCTGTATTGTGGTAACCACCAGTATATAGTAGTACAGTACAGTTGTCCATTTCTGTAACTTGCATCTCCATGTCAGACTCAGTTCTATTCTCCGGATCAGTGCTCAATATCTGTGCTGCATTGTGGGGACCAGCATGTATAGTAGTACAGTGCTGTATTGTGGTAACCACCAGTATATAGTAGTACAGTACAGTTGTCCATTGCTGTATCTTGCATCTCCATGTCAGACTCAGTTCTATTCTCCGGATCAGTGCTCAATATCTTTGCTGCATTGTTGGGACCAGTATATAGTAGTACAGTACTGCATTGTGACCACCAGTATATAGTAGTATAGTACAGTTGTCCATTGCTGTATCTTGCAGCTCCGTGTCAGACTCCGTTCTATTCTCCGGATCAGTGCTCAATATCTTTGCTGCATTGTGGGGACCAGTATATAGTAGTACAGTGCTGCATTGTAACCACCAGTATATAGTAGTACAGTACAGTTGTCCATTGCTGTATCTTGCAGCTCCGTGTCAGACTCCGTTGTATTCTCCGGATCAGTGCTCAATATCTTTCCTGCATTGTGGGGACCAGTATATAGTAGTACAGTGCTGCATTGTGGTGTCCACCAGTATATAGTAGTACAGTACAGTTGTCCATTGCTGTATCTTGCAGCTCCGTGTCAGACTGCGTTCTATTCTCCGGATCAGCGCTCAATATCTGTGCTTCATTGTGGGGACCAGTATATAGTAGTACAGTGCTGCATTGTGGTGACCACCAGAATATAGTAGTACAGTACAGTAGGCCACAGTGTTATCTTGCAGCTCCGTGTCAGACTCAGTTCTATTCTCCGGATCAGTGCTCAATATCTGTGCTGCATTGTGGGGACCAGTATATAGTAGTACAGTGCTGCATTGTGACCACCAGTATATAGTAGTACAGTACAGTTGTCTATTGCTGTATCTTGCAGCTCCGTGTCAGACTCAGTGCTATTCTCCGGATCAGTGCTCAATATCTGTGCTGCATTGTGGGGACCAGTATATTTAGTAGTACAGTGCTGCATTGTGCTGACCACCAGTATATAGTACTACAGTACAGTTGTCCATTGCTGTATCTTGCAGCTCCATGTCAGACTCAGTTCTATTCTCCAGATCAGTGCTCAATATCTTTGCTGCATTGTGGGGACCAGTATAAAGTAGTACAGTGCTGCATTGTGGTGAGCACCAGTATATAGTAGTACAGTACAGTTGTCCATTGCTGTATCTTGCAGCTCCATGTCAGACTCAGTTCTATTCTCCGGATCAGTGCTCAATATCTTTGCTGCATTGTGGGGACCAGTATATAGTAGTACAGTGCTGCATTGTGACCACCAGTATATAGTAGTACAGTACAGTTGTCTATTGCTGTGTCTTGCAGCTCCATGTCAGATTCAGTGCTATTCTCCGGATCAGTGCTCAATATCTGTGCTGCATTGTGGGGACCAGTATATATAGTAGTACAGTGCTGCATTGTGGTGACCACCAGTATATAGTACTACAGTACAGTTGTCCATTGCTGTATCTTGCAGCTCCATGTCAGACTCAGTTCTATTCTCCGGATCAGTGCTCAATATCTTTGCTGCATTGTAGGGACCAGTATATAGCAGTACAGTGCTGCATTGTGGTGACCACCAGTATATAGCAGTACAGTTGTCCATTGCTGTATCTTGCAGCTCCGTGTCAGACTGCGTTCTATTCTCCGTATCAGTGCTCAATATCTTTGCTGCATTGTGGGGACCAGTATATAGTAGTACAGTGCTGCCTTGTGGTGACCACCAGTATATAGTAGTACAGTACAGTTGTCCATTGCAGTATCTTGCAGCTCCGTGTCAGACATAGTTCTATTCTCTGGATCAGTGCTCAATATCTTTCCTGCATTGTGGGGACCAGTATATAGTAGTACAGTGCTGCATTATGGTGACCACCAGTATATAGTAGAACAGTACAGTTGTCCATTGCTGTATCTTGCAGCTCTGTGTCAGACTCCGTTCTATTCTACGAATCAGTGCTCAATATCTTTGCTGCATTGTGGGGATGAGTATATAGTAGTACAGTGCTGCATTGTGGTGACCACCAGTATAGAGTAGTACAGTACAGTTGTCCATTGCTGTATCTTGCAGTTCCGTGTCAGACTCAGTTCTATTCTCCGGATCAGTGCTCAATATCTTTGCTGCATTGTGGGGCCCAGTATATAGTAGCACAGTGCTGCATTGTGGTGACCACCAGTATATAGTAGTACAGTACAGTGGTCCATTGCTGTATCTTGCAGCTTCGTGTCAGACTCCGTTCTATTCTCCGACAAAGTGCTCAATATCTTTGCTGCATTGTGTGGACGAGTATATAGTAGTACAGTGCTGCTTTGTGGTGACCACCAGTATATAGTAGTACAGTACAGTTGTCCATTGCTGTATCTTGCAGCTCTGTGTCAGACTCAGTTTTATTTTCTGGATCAGTGCTCAATATCTTTGCTGCATTGTGGGGACCAGTATATATTAGCACAGTGCTGCATTGTAGTGACCACCAGTATATAGTAGTACAGTACAATTGTCCATTGCTGTATCTTGCAACTTCGTGTCAGACTCCGTTCTATTCTCCGACAAAGTGCTCAATATCTTTGCTGCATTGTGGGGACGAGTATATAGTAGTACAGTGCTGCTTTGTGGTGACCACCAATATATAGTAGTACAGTACAGTTGTCCATTGCTGTATCTTGCAGCTCCGTGTCAGAATCAGTGCTATTCTCCGGATCAGTGCTCAATATCTGTGCTGCATTGTAGGGACCAGTATATAGCAGTACAGTGCTGCATTGTGGTGACCACCAGTATATAGTAGTACAGTTGTCCATTGCTGTATCTTGCAGCTCCGTGTCAGACTGCGTTCTATTCTCCGTATCAGTGCTCAATATCTTTGCTGCATTGTGGGGACCAGTATATAGTAGTACAGTGCTGCCTTGTGGTGACCACCAGTATATAGTAGTACAGTACAGTTGTCCATTGCAGTATCTTGCAGCTCCGTGTCAGACATAGTTCTATTCTCCGGATCAGTGCTCAATATCTTTCCTGCATTGTGGGGACCAGTATATAGTAGTACAGTGCTGCATTATGGTGACCACCAGTATATAGTAGAACAGTACAGTTGTCCATTGCTGTATCTTGCAGCTCTGTGTCAGACTCCGTTCTATTCTACGAATCAGTGCTCAATATCTTTGCTGCATTGTGGGGATGAGTATATAGTAGTACAGTGCTGCATTGTGGTGACCACCAGTATAGAGTAGTACAGTACAGTTGTCCATTGCTGTATCTTGCAGTTCCGTGTCAGACTCAGTTCTATTCTCCGGATCAGTGCTCAATATCTTTGCTGCATTGTGGGGCCCAGTATATAGTAGCACAGTGCTGCATTGTGGTGACCACCAGTATATAGTAGTACAGTACAGTGGTCCATTGCTGTATCTTGCAGCTTCGTGTCAGACTCCGTTCTATTCTCCGACAAAGTGCTCAATATCTTTGCTGCATTGTGTGGACGAGTATATAGTAGTACAGTGCTGCTTTGTGGTGACCACCAGTATATAGTAGTACAGTACAGTTGTCCATTGCTGTATCTTGCAGCTCTGTGTCAGACTCAGTTCTATTTTCTGGATCAGTGCTCAATATCTTTGCTGCATTGTGGGGACCAGTATATATTAGCGCAGTGCTGCATTGTAGTGACCACCAGTATATAGTAGTACAGTACAATTGTCCATTGCTGTATCTTGCAACTTCGTGTCAGACTGCGTTCTATTCTCCGACAAAGTGCTCAATATCTTTGCTGCATTGTGGGGACGAGTATATAGTAGTACAGTGCTGCTTTGTGGTGACCACCAATATATAGTAGTACAGTACAGTTGTCCATTGCTGTATCTTGCAGCTCCGTGTCAGACTCAGTTCTATTCTCCGGATCAGTGCTCAATATCTTTGCTGCATTGTGGGGACCAGTATATAGTAGCACAGTGCTGCATTGTGGTGACCACCAGTATATAGTAGTACAGTTGTCCATTGCTGTATCTTGCAGCTTCGTGTCAGACTCCGTTCTATTCTCCGACAAAGTGCTCAATATCTTTGCTGCATTGCGGGGACGAGTATATAGTAGTACAGTGCTGCATTGTGGTGACCACCAGTATATAGTAGTACAGTACAGTTGTCCATTGCTGTATCTTGCAGCTCCGTGTCAGAATCAGTGCTATTCTCCGGATCAGTGCTCAATATCTGTGCTGCATTGTAGGGACCAGTATATAGCAGTACAGTGCTGCATTGTGGTGACCACCAGTATATAGTAGTACAGTTGTCCATTGCTGTATCTTGCAGCTCCGTGTCAGACTCCGTTCTATTCTCCGGATCAGTGCTCAATATATTTGCTGCATTGTGGGGACCAGTATATAGTAGTACAGTGCTGCCTTGTGGTAATCACCAGTATATAGTAGTACAGTACAGTTGTCCATTGCTGTATCTTGCAGCTTCGTGTCAAATTCAGTTCTATTCTCTGGATCAGTGCTCAATATCTGTGCTTCATTGTGGGGACCAGTATATAGTAGCACAGTGCTGCATTGTGGTGACCACCAGTATATAGTGGTACAGTTGTCCATTGCTGTATCTTGCAGCTCAGTGTCAGACTCCGTTCTATTCTCTGGATCAGTGCTCAATATCTTTGCTGCATTGTCGGGACCAGTACATAGTAGTACAGTGCTGCCTTGTGGTGACCACCAGTATATAGTAGTACAGTACAGTTGTCCATTGCTGTATCTTGCAGCTCCATGTCAGACTCAGTTCTATTCTCCGGATCAGTGCTCAATATCTTTGCTGCATTGTGGGGACCAGTAAATAGTAGTACAGTGCTGCATTGTGGTGACCACCAGTATATAGTAGTACAGTACAGTTGTCCATTGCTGTATCTTGCAGCTCCGTGTCAGACTCTGTTCTATTCTCCGGATCAGTGCTCAATATCTATGCTGCATTGTAGGGACCAGTATATAGCAGTACAGTGCTGCATTGTGGTGACCACCAGTATGAAGTAGTACAGTTGTCCTTTGCTGTATCTTGCAGCTCCGTGTCAGACTCCGTTCTATTCTCGGATCAGTGCTCAATATCTTTCCTGCATTGTTTGGACCAGTATATAGTTGTACAGTGCTGCATTGTGGTGACCACCAGTATATAGTAGTACAGTACAGTTGTCCATTGCTGTATCTTGCAGCTCCATGTCAGACTTCGTTCTATTCTCCGGATCAGTGCTCAATATCTTTGCTGCATTGTCGGGACCAGTATATAGTAGTACAGTGCTGCATTGTGGTGACCACCAGTATATAGTAGTACAGTACAGTTGTCCATTGCTGTATCTTGCAGCTCCGTGTCAGACTCAGTTCTATTCTCCGGATCAGTGCTCAATATCTTTACTGCATTGTGGGGACCAGTATATAGTAGCACAGTGCTGCATTGTGGTGACCACCAGTATATAGTAGTACAGTACAGTTGTCCATTGCTGTATCTTGCAGCTTCGTGTCTCGACTCAGTTCTATTCTCCGGATCAGTGCTCAATATCTGTGCTGCATTGTGGGGACGAGTATATAGTAGTACAGTGCTGCATTGTGGTGCCCACCAGTATATAGTACTACAGTACAGTTGCCCATTGCTGTATCTTGCAGCTCCGTGTCAGAATCAGTGCTATTCTCAAGATCAGTGCTCAATATCTGTGCTGCATTGTGGGGACCAGTATATATAGTAGTACAGTGATGCATTGTGGTGACCACCAGTATATAGTACTACAGTGCAGTTTTCCATTGCTGTATCTTGCAGCTCCATTTCAGACTCAGTTCTATTCTGCGGATCAGTGCTCAATATCTTTGCTGCATTGTAGGGACCAGTATATAGTAGTACAGTGCTGCATTGTGGTGACCACCAGTATAGAGTAGTACAGTACAGTTGTCCATTGCTGTATCTTGCAGCTCCGTGTCAGACTCAGTTCTATTCTCCGGATCAGTGCTCAATATCTTTGCTGCATTGTGGGGACCAGTATATAGTAGCACAGTGCTGCATTGTGGTGAACACCAGTATATAGTAGTACAGTACAGTTGTCCATTGCTGTATCTTGCAGCTTCGTGTCAGACATAGTTCTATTCTCCGGATCAGTGCTCAATATCTTTCCTGCATTGTGGGGACCAGTATATAGTAGTACAGTGCTGCATTGTGGTGACCACCAGTATATAGTAGTACAGTACAGTTGTCCATTGCTGTATCTTGCAGCTCAGTGTCAGACTCAGTTCTATTCTCCGGATCAGTGCTCAATATCTGTGCTGCATTGTGGGGACCAGTAAATAGTAGTACAGTGCTGCATTGTGACCACCAGTATATAGTAGTACAATACAGTTGTCCATTTCTGTATCTTGCAGCTCCGTGTCAGACATAGTTCTATTCTCCGGATCAGTGCTCAATATCTTTCCTGCATTGTGGGGACCAGTATATAGTAGTACAGTGCTGCATTGTGGTGACCACCAGTATATAGTAGAACAGTACAGTTGTCCATTGCTGTATCTTGCCGCTCTGTGTCAGACTCCGTTCTATTCTCCGAATCAGTGCTCAATATCTTTGCTGCATTGTGGGGATGAGTATATAGTAGTACAGTGCTGCATTGTGGTGACCACCAGTATAGAGTAGTATAGTACAGTTGTCCATTGCTGTATCTTGCAGCTCCGTGTCAGACTCAGTTCTATTTTCTGGATCAGTGCTCAATATCCTTGCTGCATTGTGGGGACCAGTATATAGTAGCACAGTGCTGCATTGTAGTGACCACCAGTATATAGTAGTACAGTACAATTGTCCATTGCTGTATCTTGCAACTTCGTGTCAGACTCCGTTCTATTCTCCGACATAGTGCTCAATATCTTTGCTGCATTGTGGGGACGAGTATATAGTAGTACAGTGCTGCATTGTGGTGACCACCAGTATATAGTAGTACAGTACAGTTGTCCATTGCTGTATCTTGCAGCTCCATGTCAGACTTCGTTCTATTCTCCGGATCAGTGCTCAATATCTTTGCTGCATTGTCGGGACCAGTATATAGTAGCACAGTGCTGCATTGTGGTGACCACCAGTATATAGTAGTACAGTTGTCCATTGCTGTATCTTGCAGCTTCGTGTCAGACTCCGTTCTATTCTCCGACAAAGTGCTCAATATCTTTGCTGCATTGTGGGGACGAGTATATAGTAGTACAGTGCTGCATTGTGGTGACCACCAGTATATAGTATTACAGTTGTCCATTGCTGTATCTTGCAACTTCGTGTCAGACTCCGTTCTATTCTCCGACAAAGTGCTCAATATCTTTGCTGCATTGTGGGGACGAGTATATAGTAGTACAGTGCTGCTTTGTGGTCACCACCAGTATATAGTAGTACAGTACAGTTGTCCATTGCTGTATCTTGCAGCTCCGTGTCAGACTCAGTTCTATTCTCCGGCAAAGTGCTCAATATCTGTGCTGCATTGTAGGGACCAGTATATAGTAGTACAGTGCTGCATTGTGGTGACCACCAGTATATAGTGGTACAGTTGTCCATTGCTGTATCATGCAGCTCCGTGTCAGACTCCGTTCTATTCTCCGGATCAGTGCTCAATATCTTTGCTGCATTGTGGGGACCAGTATATAGTAGCACAGTGCTGCATTGTGGTGACCACAAGTATATAGTAGTACACTACAGTTGTCCATTCCTGTATCTTGCAGCTTCGTGTCAGACTCAGTTCTATTCTCCGGATCAGTGCTCAATATCTGTGCTGCATTGTGGGGACGAGTATATAGTAGTACAGTGATGCATTGTGGTGACCACCAGTATATAGTACTACAGTGCAGTTGTCCATTGCTGTATCTTGCAGCTCCGTGTCAGACATAGTTCTATTCTCCGGATCAGTGCTCAATATCTTTCCTGCATTGTGGGGACCAGTATATAGTAGTACAGTGCTGCATTGTGGTGACCACCAGTATATAGTAGAACAGTACAGTTGTCCATTGCTGTATCTTGCAGCTCTGTGTCAGACCCCGTTCTATTCTCCGAATCAGTGCTCAATATCTTTGCTGCATTGTGGGGATGAGTATATAGTAGTACAGTGCTGCATTGTGGTGACCACCAGTATAGAGTAGTACAGTACAGTTGTCCATTGCTGTATCTTGCAGCTCCGTGTCAGACTCAGTTCTATTCTCCGGATCAGTGCTCAATATCTTTGCTGCATTGTGGGGACCAGTATATAGTAGCACAGTGCTGCATTGTGGTGACCACCAGTATATAGTAGTACAGTACAGTTGTCCATTGCTGTATCTTGCAGCTTCGTGTCAGACTCCGTTCTATTCTCCGACAAAGTGCTCAATATCTTTGCTGCATTGTGGGGACGAGTATATAGTAGTACAGTGCTGCTTTGTGGTGACCACCAGTATATAGTAGTACAGTACAGTTGTCCATTGCTGTATCTTGCAGCTCCGTGTCAGACTCAGTTCTATTTTCCGGATCAGTGCTCAATATCTTTGCTGCATTGTGGGGACCAGTATATAGTAGCACAGTGCTGCATTGTAGTGACCACCAGTATATAGTAGTACAGTACAATTGTCCATTGCTGTATCTTGCATCTTCGTGTCAGACTCCGTTCTATTCTCCGACAAAGTGCTCAATATCTTTGCTGCATTGTGGGGACGAGTATATAGTAGTACAGTGCTGCTTTGTGGTGACCACCAGTATATAGTAGTACAGTACAGTTGTCCATTGCTGTATCTTGCAGCTCCGTGTCAGACTCAGTTCTATTCTCCAGATCAGTGCTCAATATCTTTGCTGCATTGTGGGGACCAGTATATAGTAGCACAGTGCTGCATTGTGGTGACCACCAGTATATAGTAGTACAGTTGTCCATTGCTGTATCTTGCAGCTTCGTGTCAGACTCCGTTCTATTCTCCGACAAAGTGCTCAATATCTTTGCTGCATTGTGGGGATGAGTATATAGTAGTACAGTGCTGCATTGTGGTGACCACCAGTATATAGTAGTACAGTACAGTTGTCCATTGCTGTATCTTGCAGCTTCATGTCAAATTCAGTGCTATTCTCCGGATCAGTGCTCAATATCTGTGCTGCATTGTAGGGACCAGTATATAGCAGTACAGTGCTGCATTGTGGTGACCACCAGTATATAGTAGTACAGTTGTCCATTGCTGTATCTTGCAGCTCCGTGTCAGACTCCGTTCTATTCTCCGGATCAGTGCTCAATATCTTTGCTGCATTGTGGGGACCAGTATATAGTAGTACAGTGCTGCCTTGTGGTAATCACCAGTACATAGTAGTACAGTACAGTTGTCCATTGCTGTATCTTGCAGCTTCGTGTCAAATTCAGTTCTATTGTCTGGATCAGTGCTCAATATCTGTGCTTCATTGTGGGGACCAGTATATAGTAGTACAGTGCTGCATTGTGGTGACCACCAGTACATAGTGGTACAGTTGTCCATTGCTGTATCTTGCAGCTCCATGTCAGACTCCGTTCTATTCTCCGGATCAGTGCTCAATATCTTTGCTGCATTGTCGGGACCAGTATATAGTAGTACAGTGCTGCATTGTGGTGACCACCAGTATATAGTAGTACAGTACAGTTGTCCATTGCTGTATCTTGCAGCTCCGTGTCAGACTCAGTTCTATTCTCCGGATCAGTGCTCAATATCTTTGCTGCATTGTGGGGACCAGTATATAGTAGTACAGTGCTGCATTGTGGTGACCACCAGTATATAGTAGTACAGTACAGTTGTCCATTGCTGTATCTTGCAGCTCCGTGTCAGACTCCGTTCTCTTCTCCGGATAAGTGCTCAATATCTTTGCTGCATTGTGGGGACCAGTATATAGTAGCACAGTGCTGCATTGTGGTGACCACCAGTATATAGTAGTACAGTACAGTTGTCCATTGCTGTATCTTGCAGCTCCATGTCAGACTCAGTTCTATTCTCCGGATCAGTGCTCAATATCTTTGCTGCATTGTGGATTCCAGTATATAGTAGCACAGTGCTGCATTGTGGTGACCACCAGTATATAGTAGTACAGTACAGTTGTCCATTGCTGTATCTTGCAGCTTCGTGTCAGACTCAGTTCTATTCTCCGGATCAGTGCTCAATATCTGTGCTGCATTGTGGGGACGAGTATATAGCAGTACAGTGCTGCATTGTGGTGACCACCAGTATATAGTAGTACAGTACAGTTGTCCATTCCTGTATCTTGCAGCTCCGTGTCAGACTCAGTTCTATTCTCCGGATCAGTGCTCAATATCTTTGCTGCATTGTGGGGACCAGTATATAGTAGTACAGTGCTGCATTGTGGTGACCACCAGTATATAGTAGTTCAGTACAGTTGTCCATTGCTGTATCTTGCAGCTCCGTGTCAGACTCAGTTCTATTCTCCAGATCAGTGCTCAATATCTTTGCTGCATTGTGGGGACCAGTATATAGTAGCACAGTGCTGCATTGTGGTGACCACCAGTATATAGTAGTACAGTACAGTTGTCCATTGCTGTATCTTGCAGCTTCGTGTCAGACTCCGTTCTATTCTCCGGATCAGTGCTCAATATCTGTGCTGCATTGTGGGGACGAGTATATAGCAGTACAGTGCTGCATTGTGGTGACCACCAGTATATAGTAGTACAGTACAGTTGTCCATTGCTGTATCTTGCAGCTCTGTGTCAGACTCAGTTCTATTCTCCCGATCAGTGCTCAATATCTTTGCTGCATTGTCGGGACCAGTATATAGTAGCACAGTGCTGCATTGTGGTGACCACCAGTATATTGTAGTACAGTACAGTTGTCCATTGCTGTATCTTGCAGCTCCGTGTCAGACTCTGTTCTATACTCCGGATCTGTGCTCAATATCTATGCTGCATTGTAGGGACCAGTATATAGTAGCACAGTGCTGCATTGTAGTGACCACCAGTATATAGTAGTACAGTACAATTGTCCATTGCTGTATCTTGCAACTTCGTGTCAGACTCCGTTCTATTCTCCGACAAAGTGCTCAATATCTTTGCTGCATTGTGGGGACGAGTATATAGTAGTACAGTGCTGCATTGTGGTGACCACCAGTATATAGTAGTACAGTACAGTTGTCCATTGCTGTATCTTGCAGCTCCATGTCAGACTTCGTTCTATTCTCCGGATCAGTGCTCAATATCTTTGCTGCATTGTCGGGACCAGTATATAGTAGCACAGTGCTGCATTGTGGTGACCACCAGTATATAGTAGTACAGTTGTCCATTGCTGTATCTTGCAGCTTCGTGTCAGACTCCGTTCTATTCTCCGACAAAGTGCTCAATATCTTTGCTGCATTGTGGGGACGAGTATATAGTAGTACAGTGCTGCATTGTGGTGACCACCAGTATATAGTAGTACAGTACAGTTGTCCATTGCTGTATCTTGCAACTTCGTGTCAGACTCCGTTCTATTCTCCGACAAAGTGCTCAATATCTTTGCTGCATTGTGGGGACGAGTATATAGTAGTACAGTGCTGCATTGTGGTGACCACCAGTATATAGTAGTACAGTACAGTTGTCCATTGCTGTATCTTGCAGCTCCGTGTCAGACTCAGTTCTATTCTCCGGATCAGTGCTCAATATCTGTGCTGCATTGTAGGGACCAGTATATAGTAGTACAGTGCTGCATTGTGGTGACCACCAGTATATAGTGGTACAGTTGTCCATTGCTGTATCATGCAGCTCCGTGACAGACTCCGTTCTATTCTCCGGATCAGTGCTCAATATCTTTGCTGCATTGTGGGGACCAGTATATAGTAGCACAGTGCTGCATTGTGGTGACCACAAGTATATAGTAGTACACTACAGTTGTCCATTCCTGTATCTTGCAGCTTCGTGTCAGACTCAGTTCTATTCTCCGGATCAGTGCTCAATATCTGTGCTGCATTGTGGGGACGAGTATATAGTAGTACAGTGATGCATTGTGGTGACCACCAGTATATAGTACTACAGTGCAGTTGTCCATTGCTGTATCTTGCAGCTCCGTGTCAGACATAGTTCTATTCTCCGGATCAGTGCTCAATATCTTTCCTGCATTGTGGGGACCAGTATATAGTAGTACAGTGCTGCATTGTGGTGACCACCAGTATATAGTAGAACAGTACAGTTGTCCATTGCTGTATCTTGCAGCTCTGTGTCAGACCCCGTTCTATTCTCCGAATCAGTGCTCAATATCTTTGCTGCATTGTGGGGATGAGTATATAGTAGTACAGTGCTGCATTGTGGTGACCACCAGTATAGAGTAGTACAGTACAGTTGTCCATTGCTGTATCTTGCAGCTTCGTGTCAGACTCCGTTCTATTCTCCGACAAAGTGCTCAATATCTTTGCTGCATTGTGGGGACGAGTATATAGTAGTACAGTGCTGCTTTGTGGTGACCACCAGTATATAGTAGTACAGTACAGTTGTCCATTGCTGTATCTTGCAGCTCCGTGTCAGACTCAGTTCTATTTTCCGGATCAGTGCTCAATATCTTTGCTGCATTGTGGGGACCAGTATATAGTAGCACAGTGCTGCATTGTAGTGACCACCAGTATATAGTAGTACAGTACAATTGTCCATTGCTGTATCTTGCATCTTCGTGTCAGACTCCGTTCTATTCTCCGACAAAGTGCTCAATATCTTTGCTGCATTGTGGGGACGAGTATATAGTAGTACAGTGCTGCTTTGTGGTGACCACCAGTATATAGTAGTACAGTACAGTTGTCCATTGCTGTATCTTGCAGCTCCGTGTCAGACTCAGTTCTATTCTCCAGATCAGTGCTCAATATCTTTGCTGCATTGTGGGGACCAGTATATAGTAGCACAGTGCTGCATTGTGGTGACCACCAGTATATAGTAGTACAGTTGTCCATTGCTGTATCTTGCAGCTTCGTGTCAGACTCCGTTCTATTCTCCGACAAAGTGCTCAATATCTTTGCTGCATTGTGGGGATGAGTATATAGTAGTACAGTGCTGCATTGTGGTGACCACCAGTATATAGTAGTACAGTACAGTTGTCCATTGCTGTATCTTGCAGCTTCATGTCAAATTCAGTGCTATTCTCCGGATCAGTGCTCAATATCTTTGCTGCATTGTGGGGACCAGTATATAGTAGCACAGTGCTGCATTGTGGTGACCACCAGTATATAGTAGTACAGTTGTCCATTGCTGTATCTTGCAGCTCCGTGTCAGACTCCGTTCTATTCTCCGGATAAGTGCTCAATATCTTTGCTGCATTGTGGGGACCAGTATATAGTAGCACAGTGCTGCATTGTGGTGACCACCAGTATATAGTAGTACAGTACAGTTGTCCATTGCTGTATCTTGCAGCTCCATGTCAGACTCAGTTCTATTCTCCGGATCAGTGCTCAATATCTTTGCTGCATTGTGGATTCCAGTATATAGTAGCACAGTGCTGCATTGTGGTGACCACCAGTATATAGTAGTACAGTACAGTTGTCCATTGCTGTATCTTGCAGCTTCGTGTCAGACTCAGTTCTATTCTCCGGATCAGTGCTCAATATCTGTGCTGCATTGTGGGGACGAGTATATAGCAGTACAGTGCTGCATTGTGGTGACCACCAGTATATAGTAGTACAGTACAGTTGTCCATTCCTGTATCTTGCAGCTCCGTGTCAGACTCAGTTCTATTCTCCGGATCAGTGCTCAATATCTTTGCTGCATTGTGGGGACCAGTATATAGTAGTACAGTGCTGCATTGTGGTGACCACCAGTATATAGTAGTTCAGTACAGTTGTCCATTGCTGTATCTTGCAGCTCCGTGTCAGACTCAGTTCTATTCTCCAGATCAGTGCTCAATATCTTTGCTGCATTGTGGGGACCAGTATATAGTAGCACAGTGCTGCATTGTGGTGACCACCAGTATATAGTAGTACAGTACAGTTGTCCATTGCTGTATCTTGCAGCTTCGTGTCAGACTCCGTTCTATTCTCCGGATCAGTGCTCAATATCTGTGCTGCATTGTGGGGACGAGTATATAGCAGTACAGTGCTGCATTGTGGTGACCACCAGTATATAGTAGTACAGTACAGTTGTCCATTGCTGTATCTTGCAGCTCCGTGTCAGACTCAGTTCTATTCTCCCGATCAGTGCTCAATATCTTTGCTGCATTGTCGGGACCAGTATATAGTAGCACAGTGCTGCATTGTGGTGACCACCAGTATATTGTAGTACAGTACAGTTGTCCATTGCTGTATCTTGCAGCTCCGTGTCAGACTCTGTTCTATACTCCGGATCTGTGCTCAATATCTATGCTGCATTGTAGGGACCAGTATATAGTAGCACAGTGCTGCATTGTAGTGACCACCAGTATATAGTAGTACAGTACAATTGTCCATTGCTGTATCTTGCAACTTCGTGTCAGACTCCGTTCTATTCTCCGACAAAGTGCTCAATATCTTTGCTGCATTGTGGGGACGAGTATATAGTAGTACAGTGCTGCATTGTGGTGACCACCAGTATATAGTAGTACAGTACAGTTGTCCATTGCTGTATCTTGCAGCTCCATGTCAGACTTCGTTCTATTCTCCGGATCAGTGCTCAATATCTTTGCTGCATTGTCGGGACCAGTATATAGTAGCACAGTGCTGCATTGTGGTGACCACCAGTATATAGTAGTACAGTTGTCCATTGCTGTATCTTGCAGCTTCGTGTCAGACTCCGTTCTATTCTCCGACAAAGTGCTCAATATCTTTGCTGCATTGTGGGGACGAGTATATAGTAGTACAGTGCTGCATTGTGGTGACCACCAGTATATAGTAGTACAGTACAGTTGTCCATTGCTGTATCTTGCAACTTCGTGTCAGACTCCGTTCTATTCTCCGACAAAGTGCTCAATATCTTTGCTGCATTGTGGGGACGAGTATATAGTAGTACAGTGCTGCTTTGTGGTGACCACCAGTATATAGTATTACAGTACAGTTGTCCATTGCTGTATCTTGCAGCTCCGTGTCAGACTCAGTTCTATTCTCCGGATCAGTGCTCAATATCTGTGCTGCATTGTAGGGACCAGTATATAGTAGTACAGTGCTGCATTGTGGTGACCACCAGTATATAGTGGTACAGTTGTCCATTGCTGTATCATGCAGCTCCGTGACAGACTCCGTTCTATTCTCCGGATCAGTGCTCAATATCTTTGCTGCATTGTGGGGACCAGTATATAGTAGAACAGTGCTGCATTGTGGTGACCACAAGTATATAGTAGTACACTACAGTTGTCCATTCCTGTATCTTGCAGCTTCGTGTCAGACTCAGTTCTATTCTCCGGATCAGTGCTCAATATCTGTGCTGCATTGTGGGGACGAGTATATAGTAGTACAGTGATGCATTGTGGTGACCACCAGTATATAGTACTACAGTGCAGTTGTCCATTGCTGTATCTTGCAGCTCCGTGTCAGACATAGTTCTATTCTCCGGATCAGTGCTCAATATCTTTCCTGCATTGTGGGGACCAGTATATAGTAGTACAGTGCTGCATTGTGGTGACCACCAGTATATAGTAGAACAGTACAGTTGTCCATTGCTGTATCTTGCAGCTCTGTGTCAGACCCCGTTCTATTCTCCGAATCAGTGCTCAATATCTTTGCTGCATTGTGGGGATGAGTATATAGTAGTACAGTGCTGCATTGTGGTGACCACCAGTATAGAGTAGTACAGTACAGTTGTCCATTGCTGTATCTTGCAGCTTCGTGTCAGACTCCGTTCTATTCTCCGACAAAGTGCTCAATATCTTTGCTGCATTGTGGGGACGAGTATATAGTAGTACAGTGCTGCTTTGTGGTGACCACCAGTATATAGTAGTACAGTACAGTTGTCCATTGCTGTATCTTGCAGCTCCGTGTCAGACTCAGTTCTATTTTCCGGATCAGTGCTCAATATCTTTGCTGCATTGTGGGGACCAGTATATAGTAGCACAGTGCTGCATTGTAGTGACCACCAGTATATAGTAGTACAGTACAATTGTCCATTGCTGTATCTTGCATCTTCGTGTCAGACTCCGTTCTATTCTCCGACAAAGTGCTCAATATCTTTGCTGCATTGTGGGGACGAGTATATAGTAGTACAGTGCTGCTTTGTGGTGACCACCAGTATATAGTAGTACAGTACAGTTGTCCATTGCTGTATCTTGCAGCTCCGTGTCAGACTCAGTTCTATTCTCCAGATCAGTGCTCAATATCTTTGCTGCATTGTGGGGACCAGTATATAGTAGCACAGTGCTGCATTGTGGTGACCACCAGTATATAGTAGTACAGTTGTCCATTGCTGTATCTTGCAGCTTCGTGTCAGACTCCGTTCTATTCTCCGACAAAGTGCTCAATATCTTTGCTGCATTGTGGGGATGAGTATATAGTAGTACAGTGCTGCATTGTGGTGACCACCAGTATATAGTAGTACAGTACAGTTGTCCATTGCTGTATCTTGCAGCTTCATGTCAAATTCAGTGCTATTCTCCGGATCAGTGCTCAATATCTTTGCTGCATTGTGGGGACCAGTATATAGTAGCACAGTGCTGCATTGTGGTGACCACCAGTATATAGTAGTACAGTTGTCCATTGCTGTATCTTGCAGCTCCGTGTCAGACTCCGTTCTATTCTCCGGATCAGTGCTCAATATCTTTGCTGCATTGTGGGGACCAGTATATAGTAGTACAGTGCTGCCTTGTGGTAATCACCAGTACATAGTAGTACAGTACAGTTGTCCATTGCTGTATCTTGCAGCTTCGTGTCAAATTCAGTTCTATTCTCTGGATCAGTGCTCAATATCTGTGCTTCATTGTGGGGACCAGTATATAGTAGTACAGTGCTGCATTGTGGTGACCACCAGTATATAGTGGTACAGTTGTCCATTGCTGTATCTTGCAGCTCCATGTCAGACTCCGTTCTATTCTCCGGATCAGTGCTCAATATCTTTGCTGCATTGTCGGGACCAGTATATAGTAGTACAGTGCTGCATTGTGGTGACCACCAGTATATAGTAGTACAGTACAGTTGTCCATTGCTGTATCTTGCAGCTCCGTGTCAGACTCAGTTCTATTCTCCGGATCAGTGCTCAATATCTTTGCTGCATTGTGGGGACCAGTATATAGTAGTACAGTGCTGCATTGTGGTGACCACCAGTATATAGTAGTACAGTACAGTTGTCCATTGCTGTATCTTGCAGCTCCGTGTCAGACTCCGTTCTATTCTCCGGATAAGTGCTCAATATCTGTGCTGCATTGTGGGGACCAGTATATAGTAGCACAGTGCTGCATTGTGGTGACCACCAGTATATAGTAGTACAGTACAGTTGTCCATTGCTGTATCTTGCAGCTCCATGTCAGACTCAGTTCTATTCTCCGGATCAGTGCTCAATATCTTTGCTGCATTGTGGATTCCAGTATATAGTAGCACAGTGCTGCATTGTGGTGACCACCAGTATATAGTAGTACAGTACAGTTGTCCATTGCTGTATCTTGCAGCTTCGTGTCAGACTCAGTTCTATTCTCCGGATCAGTGCTCAATATCTGTGCTGCATTGTGGGGACGAGTATATAGCAGTACAGTGCTGCATTGTGGTGACCACCAGTATATAGTAGTACAGTACAGTTGTCCATTCCTGTATCTTGCAGCTCCGTGTCAGACTCAGTTCTATTCTCCGGATCAGTGCTCAATATCTTTGCTGCATTGTGGGGACCAGTATATAGTAGTACAGTGCTGCATTGTGGTGACCACCAGTATATAGTAGTTCAGTACAGTTGTCCATTGCTGTATCTTGCAGCTCCGTGTCAGACTCAGTTCTATTCTCCGGATCAGTGCTCAATATCTTTGCTGCATTGTGGGGACCAGTATATAGTAGCACAGTGCTGCATTGTGGTGACCACCAGTATATAGTAGTACAGTACAGTTGTCCATTGCTGTATCTTGCAGCTTCGTGTCAGACTCCGTTCTATTCTCCGGATCAGTGCTCAATATCTGTGCTGCATTGTGGGGACGAGTATATAGCAGTACAGTGCTGCATTGTGGTGACCACCAGTATATAGTAGTACAGTACAGTTGTCCATTGCTGTATCTTGCAGCTCCGTGTCAGACTCAGTTCTATTCTCCGGATCAGTGCTCAATATCTTTGCTGCATTGTGGGGACCAGTATATAGTAGCACAGTGCTGCATTGTGGTGACCACCAGTATATTGTAGTACAGTACAGTTGTCCATTGCTGTATCTTGCAGCTCCGTGTCAGACTCTGTTCTATACTCCGGATCTGTGCTCAATATCTATGCTGCATTGTAGGGACCAGTATATAGCAGTACAGTGCTGCATTGTGGTGACCACCAGTATATAGTAGTACAAGTGTCCATTGCTGTATCTTGCAGCTCCGTGTCAGACTCCGTTCTATTCTACGGATCCGTGCTCAATATCTTTGCTGCATTGTGGGGACAAGTATATAGTAGTACAGTGCTGCATTGTGGTGACCACCAGTATATAGTAGTACAGTACAGTTGTCCATTGCTGTATCTTGCAGCTCCGTGTCAGACTCTGTTCTATTCTCCGGATCAGTGCTCAATATCTTTGCTGCATTGTCGGGACCAGTATATAGTAGTACAGTGCTGCATTGTGGTGACCACCAGTATATAGTAGTACAGTACAGTTGTACATTGCTGTATCTTGCAGCTCCGTGTCAGACTCAGTTCTATTCTCCGGATCAGTGCTCAATATCTTTGCTGCATTGTGGGGACCAGTATATAGTAGCACAGTGCTGCATTGTGGTGACCACCAGTATATAGTAGTACAGTACAGTTGTCCATTGCTGTATCTTGCAGCTCCGTGTCAGACTCTGTTCTATACTCCGGATCTGTGCTCAATATCTATGCTGCATTGTAGGGACCAGTATATAGCAGTACAGTGCTGCATTGTGGTGACCACCAGTATATAGTAGTACAAGTGTCCATTGCTGTATCTTGCAGCTCCGTGTCAGACTCCGTTCTATTCTACGGATCCGTGCTCAATATCTTTGCTGCATTGTGGGGACGAGTATATAGTAGTATAGTGCTGCATTGTGGTGACCACCAGTATATAGTAGTACAGTACAGTTGTCCATTGCTGTATCTTGCAGCTCCGTGTCAGACTCTGTTCTATTCTCCGGATCAGTGCTCAATATCTTTGCTGCATTGTCGGGACCAGTATATAGTAGCACAGTGCTGCATTGTGGTGACCACCAGTATATAGTAGTACAGTACAGTTGTACATTGCTGTATCTTGCAGCTCCGTGTCAGACTCAGTTCTATTCTCCGGATCAGTGCTCAATATCTTTGCTGCATTGTGGGGACCAGTATATAGTAGCACAGTGCTGCATTGTGGTGACCACCAGTATATAGTAGTACAGTACAGTTGTCCATTGCTGTATCTTGCAGCTTCGTGTCAGACTCAGTTCTATTCTCCGGATCAGTGCTCAATATCTGTGCTGCATTGTGGGGACGAGTATATAGCAGTACAGTGCTGCATTGTGGTGACCACCAGTATATAGTAGTACAGTACAGTTGTCCATTGCTGTATCTTGCAGCTCCGTGTTAGACTCAGTTCTATTCTCCGGATCAGTGCTCAATATCTGTGCTCCATTGTGGGGACCAGTATATAGTAGTACAGTGCTGCATTGTGGTGACCACCAGTATATAGTAGTACAGTACAGTAGGCCATAGCATTATCTTGCAGCTCCATTTCAGAATCAGTTCAATTCTCTGGATCAGTGCTCAATATCTGTGCTGCATTGTGGGGACCAGTATATAGTAGTACAGTGCTGCATTGTGACCACCAGTATATAGTAGTACAGTACAGTTGTCCATTGCTGTATCTTGCAGCTCCGTGTCAGACTCCGTTCTATTCTCCGGATCAGTGCTCAATATCTGTGCATCTTTGTGGGGACCAGTATATAGTAGTACAGTGCTGCATTGTGGTGACCACCAGTTTATAGTACAGTACAGTAGGCCATAGTGTTATCTTGCAGCTCCATGTCAGACTCAGTTCTATTCTCCGGATCAGTGCTCTATATCTTTGCTGCATTGTAGGGACCAGTATATAGTAGTACAGTGCTGCATTGTGGTGACCACCAGTATATAGTAGTACAGTTGTCCATTGCTGTATCTTGCAGCTCCGTTTCATACTCAGTTCTATTCTCCGGATCAGTGCTCAATATCTTTCCTGCATTGTGGGGACCAGTATATAGTAGTACAGTGCTGCATTGTGGTGACCACAGTATATAGTAGTACAGTATATTTGTCCATTGCTGTATCTTGCAGCTCCGTGTCAGACTCAGTTCTATTCTCCGGATCAGTGCTCAATATCTTTGCTGCATTGTGGGGACCAGTATATAGTAGTACAGTGCTGCATTGTGGTGACCACCAGTATATAGTAGTACAGTACAGTTGTCCATGCTGTATCTTGCAGCTCCGTGTCAGACTCAATTCTATTCTACAGATCAGTGCTCAATATCTGTGCTGCATTGTGGGGACCAGTATATAGTAGTACAGTGCTGCATTGTGGTGACCACCAGTATATAGTAGTACAGTTGTCCATTGCTGTTTCTTGCAGCTTCGTGTCAGACTCAGTGCTATTCTCCGGATCAGTGCTCAATATCTGTGCTGCATTGTGGGGACCAGTATATATAGTAGCACAGTGCTGCATTGTGGTGACCAGCAGTTTATAGTACTACAGTACAGTTGTCCATTGCTGTATCTTGAAGCTCCATGTTAGACTCAGTTCTATTCTCCGGATCAGTGCTCAATATCTGTGCTGCATTGTAGGGACCAGTATATAGCAGTACAGTGCTGCATTGTGGTGACCACCAGTATATAGTAGTACAGTTGTCCATTGCTGTATTTTGCAGCTCCGTGTCAAATTCAGTTCTATTCTCTGGATCAGTGCTCAATATCTGTGCTTCATTGTGGGGACCAGTATATAGTAGTACAGTGCTGCATTGTGGTGACCACCAGTATATAGTAGTACAGTTGTCCATTGCTGTATCTTGCAGCTCCGTGTCAGACTCAGTTCTATTCTCCGACAAAGTGCTCAATATCTTTGCTGCATTGTGGGGACCAGTATATAGTAGTACAGTGCTGCATTGTGGTGACCAACAGTATATAGTAGTACAGTATAGTTGTCCATTGCTGTATCTTGCAGCTCCGTGTCAGACTTAGTTCTATTCTCCGGATCAGTGCTCAATATCTTTGCTGCATTGTGGGGACCAGTATATAGTAGTACAGTGCTGCATTGTGGTGACCACCAGTATATAGCAGTACAGTACAGTTGTCCATGCTGTATCTTGCAGCTCCGTGTCAGACTTAATTCTATTCTACAGATCAGTGCTCAATATCTGTGCTGCATTGTGGGGACCAGTATATAGTAGTACAGTGCTGCATTGTGGTGACCACCAGTATATAGTAGTACAGTACAGTTGTCCATTGCTGTATCTTGCAGCTCCGTGTCAGACTCAGTGCTATTCTCCGGATCAGTGCTCAATATCTGTGCTGCATTGTGGGGACTAGTATATATAGTAGCACAGTGCTGCATTGTGGTGCCCAGCAGTTTATAGTACTACAGTACAGTTGTCCATTGCTGTATCTTGAAGCTCCATGTTAGAATCAGTTCTATTCTCCGGATCAGTGCTCAATATCTGCTGCATTGTAGGGACCAGTATATAGCAGTACAGTGCTGCATTGTGGTGACCACCAGTATATAGTAGTACAGTTGTCCATTGCTGTATTTTGCAGCTCCGTGTCAAATTCAGTTCTATTCTCTGGATCAGTGCTCAATATCTGTGCTTCATTGTGGGGACCAGTATATAGTAGTACAGTGCTGCATTGTGGTGACCACCAATATATAGTGGTACAGTTGTCCATTGCTGTATCTTGCAGCTCCGTGACAGACTCCTTTCTATTCTCCGGATCAGTGCTCAATATCTTTGCTGCATTGTCGGGACCAGTATATAGTAGTACAGTGCTGCATTGTGGTGACCACCAGTATATAGTAGTACAGTTGTCCATTGCTGTATCTTGCAGGTCCATGTCAGACTCAGTTCTATTCTCCGGATCAGTGCTCAATATCTGTGCTGCATTGTAGGGACCAGTATATAGTAGTACAGTGCTGCATTGTGGTGACCACCAGTATATAGTGGTACAGTTGTCCATTGCTGTATCTTGCAGCTTCGTGACAGACTCCGTTCTATTCTCCGGATCAGTGCTCAATATCTTTGCTGCATTGTGGGGACCAGTATATAGTAGCACAGTGCTGCATTGTGGTGACCACCAGTATATAGTAGAACAGTACAGTTGTCCATTGCTGTATCTTGCAGCTTCGTGTCAGACTCAGTTCTATTCTCCGGATCAGTGCTCGATATCTGTGCTGCATTGTGGGGACGAGTATATAGTAGTACAGTGCTGCATTGTGGTGACCACCAGTATATAGTACTACAGTACAGTTGCCCATTGCTGTATCTTGCAGCTCCGTGTCAGAATCAGTGCTATTCTCAAGATCAGTGCTCAATATCTGTGCTGCATTGTGGGGACCAGTATATATAGTAGTACAGTGATGCATTGTGGTGACCACCAGTATATAGTACTACAGTGCAGTTGTCCATTGCTGTATCTTGCAGCTCCATTTTAGACTCAGTTCTATTCTGCGGATCAGTGCTCAATATCTTTGCTGCATTGTAGGGACCAGTATATAGTAGTACAGTGCTGCGTTGTGGTGACCACCAGTATATAGTAGTACAGTACAGTTGTCCATTGCTGTATCTTGCAGCTCCGTGTCAGACTCAGTTCTATTCTCCGGATCAGTGCTCAATATCTTTGCTGCATTGTGGGGACCAGTATATAGTAGCACAGTGCTGCATTGTGGTGACCACCAGTATATAGTAGTACAGTACAGTTGTCCATTGCTGTATCTTGCAGCTTCGTGTCAGACTCAGTTCTATTCTCCGGATCAGTGCTCAATATCTGTGCTGCATTGTGGGGACCAGTAAATAGTAGTACAGTGCTGCATTGTGACCACCAGTATATAGTAGTACAGTACAGTTGTCCATTGCTGTATCTTGCAGCTCCATGTCAGACATAGTTCTATTCTCCGAATCAGTGCTCAATATCTTTCCTGCATTGTGGGGACCAGTATATAGTAGTACAGTGCTGCATTGTGGTGACCACCAGTATATAGTAGAACAGTACAGTTGTCCATTGCTGTATCTTGCAGCTCTGTGTCAGACTCCGTTCTTTTCTCCGAATCAGTGCTCAATATCTTTGCTGCATTGTGGGGATGAGTATATAGTAGTATAGTGCTGCATTGTGGTGACCACCAGTATTGAGTAGTACAGTACAGTTGTCCATTGCTGTATCTTGCAGCTCCGTGTCAGACTCAGTTCTATTCTCCGGATCAGTGCGCAATATCTTTGCTGCATTGTGGGGACCAGTATATAGTAGCACAGTGCTGCATTGTGGTGACCACCAGTATATAGTAGTACAGTACAGTTGTCCATTGCTGTATCTTGCAGCTTCGTGTCAGACTCCGTTCTATTCTCTGACAAAGTGCTCAATATCTTTGCTGCATTCGATTATAAAGTAGTACAGTGCTGCTTTGTGGTGACCACCAGTATATAGTAGTACAGTACAGTTGTCCATTGCTGTATCTTGCAGCTCCGTGTCAGACTCAGTTCTATTTTCCGGATCAGTGCTCAATATCTTTGCTGCATTGTGGGGACCAGTATATAGTAGCACAGTGCTGCATTGTAGTGACCACCAGTATATAGTAGTAGAGTTGTCCATTGCTGTATCTTGCAGCTCCGTGTCAGAATCAGTGCTATTCTCCGGATCAGTGCTCAATATCTGTGCTGCATTGTAGGGACCAGTATATAGCAGTACAGTGCTGCATTGTGGTGACCACCAATATATAGTAGTACAGTTGTCCATTGCTGTATCTTGCAGCTCCGTGTCAGACTCCGTTCTATTCTCCGGATCAGTGCTCAATATCTTTGCTGCATTGTGGGGACCAGTATATAGTAGTACAGTGCTGCCTTGTGGTAATCACCAGTATATAGTAGTACAGTACAGTTGTCCATTGCTGTATCTTGCAGCTTCGTGTCAAATTCAGTTTTATTCTCTGGATCAGTGCTCAATATCTGTGCTTCATTGTGGGGACCAGTATAAAGTAGTACAGTGCTGCATTGTGGTGACCACCAGTATATAGTGGTACAGTTGTCCATTGCTGTATCTTGCAGCTCCGTGTCAGACTCCGTTCTATTCTCTGGATCAGTGCTCAATATCTTTGCTGCATTGTCGGGACAAGTATATAGTAGTACAGTGCTGCCGTGTGGTGACCACCAGTATATAGTAGTACAGTACAGTTGTCCATTGCTGTATCTTGCAGCTTCATGTCAGACTCAGTTCTATTCTCCGGATCAGTGCTCAATATCTTTGCTGCATTGTGGGGACCAGTAAATAGTAGTACAGTGCTGCATTGTGGTGACCACCAGTATATAGTAGTACAGTACAGTTGTCCATTGCTGTATCTTGCAGCTCCGTGTCAGACTCTGTTCTATACTCCGGATCAGTGTTCAATATCTATGCTGCATTGTAGGGACCAGTATATAGCAGTATAGTGCTGCATTGTGGTGACCACCAGTATATAGTAGTACAGTTGTCCATTGCTGTATCTTGCAGCTCCGTGTCAGACTCCGTTCTATTCTACGGATCCGTGCTCAATATCTTTGCTGCATTGTGGGGACGAGTATATAGTAGTACAGTGCTGCATTGTGGTGACCACCAGTATATAGTAGTACAGTATAGTTGTCCATTGCTGTATCTTGCAGCTCCATGTCAGAATCAGTTCTATTCGCAGATCAGTGCTCAATATATTTGCTGCATTGTGGGGACCAGTAAATAGTAGTACAGTGCTGCATTGTGGTGACCACCAGTATATAGTAGTACAGTATAGTTGTCCATTGCTGTATCTTGCAGCTCCGTGTCAGACTCTGTTCTATACTCCGGATCAGTGCTCAATATCTATGCTGCATTGTAGGGACCAGTAAATAGCAGTACAGTGCTGCATTGTGGTGACCACCAGTATATAGTAGTACAGTTGTCCATTGCTGTATCTTGCAGCTCCGTGTCAGACTCCGTTCTATTCTACGGATCCGTGCTCAATATCTTTGCTGCATTGTGGGGACGAGTATATAGTAGTACAGTGCTGCATTGTGGTGACCACCAGTATATAGTAGTACAGTACAGTTGTCCATTGCTGTATCTTGCAGCTCCATGTCAGACTCAGTTCTATTCTCGGATCAGTGCTCAATATCTTTCCTGCATTGTGGGGACCAGTATATAGTAGTACAGTGCTGCATTGTGGTGACCACCAGTAAATAGTAGTACAGTACAGTTGTCCATTGCTGTATCTTGCAGCTCCGTGTCAGACTCCGTTCTATTCTCCGGATCAGTGCTCAATATCTTTGCTGCATTGTCGGGACCAGTATATAGTAGTACAGTGCTGCATTGTGGTGACCACCAGTATATAGTAGTACAGTACAGTTGTCCATTGCTGTATCTTGCAGCTCCGTGTCAGACTCAGTTCTATTCTCCGGATCAGTGCTCAATATCTTTGCTGCATTGTGGGGACCAGTATATAGTAGTACAGTGCTGCATTCTGGTGACCACCAGTATATAGTAGTACAGTACAGTTGTCCATTGCTGTATCTTGCAGCTCCGTGTCAGACTCAATTCTATTCTCCGAATCAGTGCTCAATATCTTTGCTGCATTGTGAGGACCAGTATATAGTAGTACAGTGTTGCATTGTGACCACCAGTATATAGTAGTACAGTACAGTTGTCCATTGCTGTATCTTGCAGCTTCGTGTCAGACTCAGTTCTATTCTCCGGATCAGTGCTCGATATCTGTGCTGCATTTTGGGGATGAGTATATAGTAGTACAGTGCTGCATTGTGGTGACCACCAGTATATAGTACTACAGTACAGTTGCCCATTGCTGTATCTTGCAGCTCCGTGTCAGAATCAGTGCTATTCTCAAGATCAGTGCTCAATATCTGTGCTGCATTGTGGGGACCAGTATATATAGTAGTACAGTGATGCATTGTGGTGACCACCAGTATATAGTACTACAGTGCAGTTGTCCATTGCTGTATCTTGCAGCACCATTTTAGACTCAGTTCTATTCTGCGGATCAGTGCTCAATATCTTTGCTGCATTGTAGGGACCAGTATATAGTAGTACAGTGCTGCGTTGTGGTGACCACCAGTATATAGTAGTACAGTACAGTTGTCCATTGCTGTATCTTGCAGCTCCGTGTCAGACTCAGTTCTATTCTCCGGATCAGTGCTCAATATCTTTGCTGCATTGTGGGGACCAGTATATAGTAGCACAGTGCTGCATTGTGGTAACCACCAGTATATAGTAGTACAGTACAGTTGTCCATTGCTGTATCTTGCAGCTTCGTGTCAGACTCAGTTCTATTCTCCGGATCAGTGCTCAATATCTGTGCTGCATTGTGGGGACCAGTAAATAGTAGTACAGTGCTGCATTGTGACCACCAGTATATAGTAGTACAGTACAGTTGTCCATTGCTGTATCTTGCAGCTCCATGTCAGACATAGTTCTATTCTCCGGCTCAGTGCTCAATATCTTTCCTGCATTGTGGGGACCAGTATATAGTAGTACAGTGCTGCATTGTGGTGACCACCAGTATATAGTAGAACAGTACAGTTGTCCATTGCTGTATCTTGCAGCTCTGTGTCAGACTCAGTTCTATTCTCCGGATCAGTGCTCAATATCTTTGCTGCATTGTGGGGATGAGTATATAGTAGTATAGTGCTGCATTGTGGTGACCACCAGTATAGAGTAGTACAGTACAGTTGTCCATTGCTGTATCTTGCAGCTCCGTGTCAGACTCAGTTCTATTCTCCGGATCAGTGCGCAATATCTTTGCTGCATTGTGGGGACCAGTATATAGTAGCACAGTGCTGCATTGTGGTGACCACCAGTATATAGTAGTACAGTACAGTTGTCCATTGCTGTATCTTGCAGCTTCGTGTCAGACTCCGTTCTATTCTCCGACAAAGTGCTGAAAATATCTTTGCTGCATTGTGGGGACGAGTATAAAGTAGTACAGTGCTGCTTTGTGGTGACCACCAGTATATAGTAGTATAGTACAGT
The DNA here is from genome assembly GCF_028390025.1 of Pseudophryne corroboree. NCBI lineage: Eukaryota > Metazoa > Chordata > Amphibia > Anura > Myobatrachidae > Pseudophryne > Pseudophryne corroboree. Next base: position 689,404,097 of record NC_086446.1, read on the forward strand.
TGTCCATTGCTGTATCTTGCAGCTCCGTGTCAGACTCAGTTCTATTTTCCGGATCAGTGCTCAATATCTTTGCTGCATTGTGGGGACCAGTATATAGTAGCACAGTGCTGCATTGTAGTGACCACCAGTATATAGTAGTAGAGTTGTCCATTGCTGTATCTTGCAGCTTCGTGTCAGACTCCGTTCTATTCTCCGACAAAGTGCTCAATATCTTTGCTGCATTGTGGGGACGAGTATATAGTAGTACAGTGCTGCATTGTGGTGACCACCAGTATATAGTAGTACAGTACAGTTGTCCATTGCTGTATCTTGCAGCTCCGTGTCAGAATCAGTGCTATTCTCCGGATCAGTGCTCAATATCTGTGCTGCATTGTAGGGACCAGTATATAGCAGTACAGTGCTGCATTGTGGTGACCACCAGTATATAGTAGTACAGTTGTCCATTGCTGTATCTTGCAGCTCCGTGTCAGACTCCGTTCTATTCTCCGGATCAGTGCGCAATATCTTTGCTGCATTGTGGGGACCAGTATATAGTAGTACAGTGCTGCCTTGTGGTAATCACCAGTATATAGTAGTACAGTACAGTTGTCCATTGCTGTATCTTGCAGCTTCGTGTCAAATTCAGTTCTATTCTCTGGATCAGTGCTCAATATCTGTGCTTCATTGTGGGGACCAGTATAAAGTAGTACAGTGCTGCATTGTGGTGACCACCAGTATATAGTGGTACAGTTGTCCATTGCTGTATCTTGCAGCTCCGTGTCAGACTCCGTTCTATTCTCTGGATAAGTGCTCAATATCTTTGCTGCATTGTCGGGACAAGTATATAGTAGTACAGTGCTGCCTTGTGGTGACCACCAGTAAATAGTAGTACAGTACAGTTGTCCATTGCTGTATCTTGCAGCTTCATGTCAGACTCAGTTCTATTCTCCGGATCAGTGCTCAATATCTTTGCTGCATTGTGGGGACCAGTAAATAGTAGTACAGTGCTGCATTGTGGTGACCACCAGTATATAGTAGTACAGTACAGTTGTCCATTGCTGTATCTTGCAGCTCCGTGTCAGACTCTGTTCTATACTCCGGATCAGTGCTCAATATCTATGCTGCATTGTAGGGACCAGTATATAGCAGTATAGTGCTGCATTGTGGTGACCACCAGTATATAGTAGTACAGTTGTCCATTGCTGTATCTTGCAGCTCCGTGTCAGACTCCGTTCTATTCTACGGATCCGTGCTCAATATCTTTGCTGCATTGTGGGGACGAGTATATAGTAGTACAGTGCTGCATTGTGGTGACCACCAGTATATAGTAGTACAGTACAGTTGTCCATTGCTGTATCTTGCAGCTCCATGTCAGAATCAGTTCTATTCTCGGATCAGTGCTCAATATATTTGCTGCATTGTGGGGACCAGAAAATAGTAGTACAGTGCTGCATTGTGGTGACCACCAGTATATAGTAGTACAGTACAGTTGTCCATTGCTGTATCTTGCAGTTCCGTGTCAGACTCCGTTCTATTCTCCGGATCAGTGCTCAATATCTTTCCTGCATTGTGGGGACCAGTATATAGTAGTACAGTGCTGCATTGTGGTGACCACCAGTAAATAGTAGTACAGTACAGTTGTCCATTGCTGTATCTTGCAGCTCCGTGTCAGACTCCGTTCTATTCTCCGGATCAGTGCTCAATATCTTTGCTGCATTGTCGGGACCAGTATATAGTAGCACAGTGCTGCATTGTGGTGACCACCAGTATATAGTAGTACAGTACAGTTGTCCATTGCTGTATCTTGCAGCTCCGTGTCAGACTCAGTTCTATTCTCCGGATCAGTGCTCAATATCTTTGCTGCATTGTGGGGACCAGTATATAGTAGCACAGTGCTGCATTGTGGTGACCACCAGTATATAGTAGTACAGTACAGTTGTCAATTGCTGTATCTTGCAGCTTCGTGTCAGACTCAGTTCTGTTCTCCGGATCAGTGCTCAATATCTGTGTTGCATTGTGGGGACGAGTATATAGTAGTACAGTGCTGCATTGTGGTGACCACCAGTATATATAGTACAGTACAGTTGTCCATTGCTGTATCTTGCAGCTCCGTGTCAGACTCAGTTCTATTCTCCGGATCAGTGCTCAATATCTTTGCTGCATTGTGGGGACCAGTATATAGTAGTACAGTGCTGCATTGTGGTGACCACCAGTATATAGTAGTACAGTACAGTTGTCCATTGCTGTATCTTGCAGCTCCGTGTCAGACTCAGTTCTATTCTCCGGATCAGTGCTCAATATCTTTGCTGCATTGTGGGGACCAGTATATAGTAGCACAGTGCTGCATTGTGGTGACCACCAGTATATAGTAGTACAGTACAGTTGTCCATTGCTGTATCTTGCAGCTTCGTGTCAGACTCAGTTCTATTCTCCGGATCAGTGCTCAGTATCTGTGCTGCATTGTGGGGACGAGTATATAGCAGTACAGTGCTGCATTGTGGTGACCACCAGTATATAGTAGTACAGTACAGTTGTCCATTGCTGTATCTTGCAGCTCCGTGTCAGACTCAGTTCTATTCTCCGGATCAGTGCTCAATATCTTTGCTGCATTGTGGGGACCAGTATATAGTAGTACAGTGCTGCATTGTGGTGACCACCAGTACATAGTAGTACAGTACAGTTGTCCATTGCTGTATCTTGCAGCTTCGTGTCAGACTCCGTTCTATTCTCCGGATCAGTGCTCAATATCTGTGCTGCATTGTGGGGACGAGTATATAGCAGTACAGTGCTGCATTGTGATGACCACCAGTATATAGTAGTACAGTACAGTTGTCCATTGCTGTATCTTGCAGCTCCGTGTCAGACTCCGTTCTATTCTCCGGATCAGTGCTCAATATCTTTGCTGCATTGTGGGGACCAGTATATAGTAGCACAGTGCTGCATTGTGGTGACCACCAGTATATAGTAGTACAGTACAGTTGTCCATTGCTGTATCTTGCAGCTCCGTGTCAGACTCTGTTCTATACTCCGGATCAGTGCTCAATATCTATGCTGCATTGTAGGGACCAGTATATAGCAGTACAGTGCTGCATTGTGGTGACCACCAGTATATAGTAGTACAGTTGTCCATTGCTGTATCTTGCAGCTCCGTGTCAGACTCCGTTCTATTCTACGGATCCGTGCTCAATATCTTTGCTGCATTGTGGGGACGAGTATATAGTAGTACAGTGCTGCATTGTGGTGACCACCAGTATATAGTAGTACATTACAGTTGTCCATTGCTGTATCTTGTAGCTCCATGTCAGACTCAGTTCTATTCTCGGATCAGTGCTCAATATCTTTCCTGCATTGTGGGGACCAGTATATAGTAGTACAGTGCTGCATTGTGGTGACCACCAGTATATAGTAGTACAGTACAGTTGTCCATTGCTGTATCTTGCAGCTCCGTGTCAGACTCTGTTCTATTCTCCGGATCAGTGCTCAATATCTTTGCTGCATTGTCGGGACCAGTATATAGTAGTACAGTGCTGCATTGTGGTGACCACCAGTATATAGTAGTACAGTACAGTTGTCCATTGCTGTATCTTGCAGCTCCGTGTCAGACTCAGTTCTATTCTCCGGATCAGTGCTCAATATCTTTGCTGCGTTGTGGGGACCAGTATATAGTAGCACAGTGCTGCATTGTGGTGACCACCAGTATATAGTAGTACAGTACATTTGTCCATTGCTGTATCTTGCAGCTTCGTGTCAGACTCAGTTCTGTTCTCCGGATCAGTGCTCAATATCTGTGTTGCATTGTGGGGACGAGTATATAGTAGTACAGTGCTGCATTGTGGTGACCACCAGTATATATAGTACAGTACAGTTGTCCATTGCTGTATCTTGCAGCTCCGTGTCAGACTCAGTTCTATTCTCCGGATCAGTGCTCAATATCTTTGCTGCATTGTGGGGACCAGTATATAGTAGTACAGTGCTGCATTGTGGTGACCACCAGTACATAGTAGTACAGTACAGTTGTCCATTGCTGTATCTTGCAGCTTCGTGTCAGACTCCGTTCTATTCTCCGGATCAGTGCTCAATATCTGTGCTGCATTGTGGGGATGAGTATATAGCAGTACAGTGCTGCATTGTGATGACCACCAGTATATAGTAGTACAGTACAGTTGTCCATTGCTGTATCTTGCAGCTCCGTGTCAGACTCCGTTCTATTCTCCGGATCAGTGCTCAATATCTTTGCTGCATTGTGGGGACCAGCATATAGTAGCACAGTGCTGCATTGTGGTGACCACCAGTATATAGTAGTACAGTACAGTTGTCCATTGCTGTATCTTGCAGCTCCGTGTCAGACTCTGTTCTATACTCCGGATCAGTGCTCAATATCTATGCTGCATTGTAGGGACCAGTATATAGCAGTACAGAGCTACATTGTGGTGACCACCAGTATATAGTAGTACAGTTGTCCATTGCTGTATCTTGCAGCTCCGTGTCAGACTCCATTCTATTCTACGGATCCGTGCTCAATATCTTTGCTGCATTGTGGGGACGAGTATATAGTAGTACAGTGCTGCATTGTGGTGACCACCAGTATATAGTAGTACATTACAGTTGTCCATTGCTGTATCTTGTAGCTCCATGTCAGACTCAGTTCTATTCTCGGATCAGTGCTCAATATCTTTCCTGCATTGTGGGGACCAGTATATAGTAGTACAGTGCTGCATTGTGGTGACCACCAGTTTATAGTAGTACAGTACAGTTGTCCATTGCTGTATCTTGCAGCTCCGTGTCAGATTCAGTTCTATTCTCCGGATCAGTGCTCAATATCTTTGCTGCATTGTGGGGACCAGTATATAGTAGCACAGTGCTGCATTGTGGTGACCACCAGTATATAGTAGTACAGTACAGTTGTCCATTGCTGTATCTTGCAGCTTCGTGTCAGACTCAGTTCTATTCTCCGGATCAGTGCTCAATATCTGTGCTGCATTGTGGGGACGAGTATATAGCAGTACAGTGCTGCATTGTGGTGACCACCAGTATATAGTAGTACAGTACAGTTGTCCATTGCTGTATCTTGCAGCTCCGTGTTAGACTCAGTTCTATTCTCCGGATCAGTGCTCAATATCTTTGCTGCATTGTGGGGACCAGTATATAGTAGCACAGAGCTGCATTGTGGTGACCACCAGTATATAGTAGTACAGTACATTTGTCCATTGCTGTATCTTGCAGCTACGTGTCAGACTCTGTTCTATTCTCCGGATCAGTGCTCAATATCTTTGCTGCATTGTCGGGACCAGTATATAGTAGTACAGTGCTGCATTGTGGTGACCACCAGTATATAGTAGTACAGTACAGTTGTCCATTGCTGTATCTTGCAGCTCCGTGTCAGACTCCGTTCTATTCTCCGGATCAGTGCTCAATATCTTTGCTGCATTGTGGGGACCAGCATATAGTAGCACAGTGCTGCATTGTGGTGACCACCAGTATATAGTAGTACAGTACAGTTGTCCATTGCTGTATCTTGGAGCTCCGTGTCAGACTCTGTTCTATACTCCGGATCAGTGCTCAATATCTATGCTGCATTGTAGGGACCAGTATATAGCAGTACAGTGCTACATTGTGGTGACCACCAGTATATAGTAGTACAGTTGTCCATTGCTGTATCTTGCAGCTCCGTGTCAGACTCCGTTCTATTCTACGGATCCGTGCTCAATATCTTTGCTGCATTGTGGGGACGAGTATATAGTAGTACAGTGCTGCATTGTGGTGACCACCAGTATATAGTAGTACATTACAGTTGTCCATTGCTGTATCTTGTAGCTCCATGTCAGACTCAGTTCTATTCTCGGATCAGTGCTCAATATCTTTCCTGCATTGTGGGGACCAGTATATAGTAGTACAGTGCTGCATTGTGGTGACCACCAGTTTATAGTAGTACAGTACAGTTGTCCATTGCTGTATCTTGCAGCTCCGTGTCAGACTCAGTTCTATTCTCCGGATCAGTGCTCAATATCTTTGCTGCATTGTGGGGACCAGTATATAGTAGCACAGTGCTGCATTGTGGTGACCACCAGTATATAGTAGTACAGTACAGTTGTCCATTGCTGTATCTTGCAGCTTCGTGTCAGACTCAGTTCTTTTCTCCGGATCAGTGCTCAATATCTGTGCTGCATTGTGGGGACGAGTATATAGCAGTACAGTGCTGCATTGTGGTGACCACCAGTATATAGTAGTACAGTACAGTTGTCCATTGCTGTATCTTGCAGCTCCGTGTTAGACTCAGTTCTATTCTCCGGATCAGTGCTCAATATCTTTGCTGCATTGTGGGGACCAGTATATAGTAGCACAGTGCTGCATTGTGGTGACCACCAGTATATAGTAGTACAGTACATTTGTCCATTGCTGTATCTTGCAGCTACGTGTCAGACTCAGTTCTATTCTCCGGATCAGTGCTCAATATCTGTGCTCCATTGTGGGGACCAGTATATAGTAGTACAGTGCTGCATTGTGGTGACCACCAGTATATAGTAGTACAGTACAGTAGGCCAAAGCGTTATCTTGCAGCTCCATTTCAGACTCTGTTCTATTCTCCGGATCAGTGCTCAATATCTTTGCTGCATTGTCGGGACCAGTATATAGTAGTACAGTGCTGCATTGTGGTGACCACCAGTATATAGTAGTACAGTACAGTTGTCCATTGCTGTATCTTGCAGCTCCGTGTCAGACTCTGTTCTATTCTCCGGATCAGTGCTCAATATCTTTCCTGCATTGTGGGGACCAGTATATAGTAGTACAGTGCTGCATTGTGGTGACCACCAGTATATAGTAGTACAGTACAGTTGTCCATTGCTGTATCTTGCAGCTCCGTGTCAGACTCTGTTCTATTCTCCGGATCAGTGCTCAATATCTTTGCTGCATTGTCGGGACCAGTATATAGTAGTACAGTGCTGCATTGTGGTGACCACCAGTATATAGTAGTACAGTACAGTTGTCCATTGCTGTATCTTGCAGCTCCGTGTCAGACTCAGTTCTATTCTCCGGATCAGTGCTCAATATCTTTGCTGCATTGTGGGGACCAGTATATAGTAGCACAGTGCTGCATTGTGGTGACCACCAGTATATAGTAGTACAGTACAGTTGTCCATTGCTGTATCTTGCAGCTTCGTGTCAGACTCAGTTCTATTCTCCGGATCAGTGCTCAATATCTGTGCTGCATTGTGGGGACGAGTATATAGCAGTACAGTGCTGCATTGTGGTGACCACCAGTATATAGTAGTACAGTACAGTTGTCCATTGCTGTATCTTGCAGCTTCGTGTCAGACTCAGTTCTATTCTCCGGATCAGTGCTCAATATCTGTGCTGCATTGTGGGGACCAGTAAATAGTAGTACAGTGCTGCATTGTGACCACCAGTATATAGTAGTACAGTTGTCCATTGCTGTATCTTGCAGCTCCGTGTCAGACATAGTTCTATTCTCCGGATCAGTGCTCAATATCTTTCCTGCATTGTGGGGACCAGTATATAGTAGTACAGTGCTGCATTGTGGTGACCACCAGTATATAGTAGAACAGTACAGTTGTCCATTGCTGTATCTTGCAGCTCTGTATCAGACTCCGTTCTATTCTCCGAATCAGTGCTCAATATCTTTGCTGCATTGTGGGGATGAGTATATAGTAGTACAGTGCTGCATTGTGACCACCAGTATATAGTAGTACAGTACAGTTGTCCATTGCTGTATCTTGCAGCTCCGTGTCAGACATAGTTCTATTCTCCGGATCAGTGCTCAATATCTTTCCTGCATTGTGGGGACCAGTATATAGTAGTACAGTGCTGCATTGTGGTGACCACCAGTATATAGTAGAACAGTACAGTTGTCCATTGCTGTATCTTGCAGCTCTGTGTCAGACTCAGTTCTATTCTCCGGATCAGTGCGCAATATCTTTGCTGCATTGTGGGGACCAGTATATAGTAGCACAGTGCTGCATTGTAGTGACCACCAGTATATAGTAGTACAGTTGTCCATTGCTGTATCTTGCAGCTTCGTGTCAGACTCCGTTCTATTCTCCGACAAAGTGCTCAATATCTTTGCTGCATTGTGGGGACGAGTATATAGTAGTACAGTGCTGCATTGTGGTGACCACCAGTATATAGTAGTACAGTACAGTTGTCCATTGCTGTATCTTGCAGCTCCGTGTCAGAATCAGTGCTATTCTCCGGATCAGTGCTCAATATCTGTGCTGCATTGTAGGGACCAGTATATAGCAGTACAGTGCTGCATTGTGGTGACCACCAGTATATAGTAGTACAGTTGTCCATTGCTGTATCTTGCAGCTCCGTGTCAGACTCCGTTCTATTCTCCGGATCAGTGCTCAATATCTTTGCTGCATTGTGGGGACCAGTATATAGTAGTACAGTGCTGCCTTGTGGTAATCACCAGTATATAGTAGTACAGTACAGTTGTCCATTGCTGTATCTTGCAGCTTCGTGTCAAATTCAGTTCTATTCTCTGGATCAGTGCTCAATATCTGTGCTTCATTGTGGGGACCAGTATAAAGTAGTACAGTGCTGCATTGTGGTGACCATCAGTATATAGTGGTACAGTTGTCCATTGCTGTATCTTGCAGCTCCATGTCAAACTCCATTCTATTCTCTGGATCAGTGCTCAATATCTTTGCTGCATTGTCGGGACAAGTATATAGTAGTACAGTGCTGCCTTGTGGTGACCACCAGTATATAGTAGTACAGTACAGTTGTCCATTGCTGTATCTTGCAGCTCCATGTCAGACTCAGTTCTATTCTCCGGATCAGTGCTTAATATCTTTGCTTCATTGTGGGGACCAGTAAATAGTAGTACAGTGCTGCATTGTGGTGACCACCAGTATATAGTAGTACAGTACAGCTGTCCATTGCTGTATCTTGCAGCTCCGTGTCAGACTCTGTTCTATACTCCGGATCAGTGCTCAATATCTATGCTGCATTGTAGGGACCAGTATATAGCAGTATAGTGCTGCATTGTGGTGACCACCAGTATATAGTAGTACAGTTGTCCATTGCTGTATCTTGCAGCTCCGTGTCAGACTCCGTTCTATTCTACGGATCCGTGCTCAATATCTTTGCTGCATTGTGGGGACGAGTATATAGTAGTACAGTGCTGCATTGTGGTGACCACCAGTATATAGTAGTACAGTACAGTTGTCCATTGCTGTATCTTGCAGCTCCATGTCAGAATCAGTTCTATTCTCGGATCAGTGCTCAATATATTTGCTGCATTGTGGGGACCAGTAAATAGTAGTACAGTGCTGCATTGTGGTGACCACCAGTATATAGTAGTACAGTACAGTTGTCCATTGCTGTATCTTGCAGCTCCGTGTCAGACTCTGTTCTATACTCCGGATCAGTGCTCAATATCTATGCTGCATTGTAGGGACCAGTAAATAGCAGTACAGTGCTGCATTGTGGTGACCACCAGTATATAGTAGTACAGTTGTCCATTGCTGTATCTTGCAGCTCCGTGTCAGACTCCGTTCTATTCTACGGATCCGTGCTCAATATCTTTGCTGCATTGTGGGGACGAGTATATAGTAGTACAGTGCTGCATTGTGGTGACCACCAGTATATAGTAGTACAGTACAGTTGTCCATTGCTGTATCTTGCAGCTCCGTGTCAGACTCAGTTCTATTCTCGGATCAGTGCTCAATATCTTTCCAGCATTGTGGGGACCAGTATATAGTAGTACAGTGCTGCATTGTGGTGACCACCAGTAAATAGTAGTACAGTACAGTTGTCCATTGCTGTATCTTGCAGCTCCGTGTCAGACTCCGTTCTATTCTCCGGATCAGTGCTTAATATCTTTGCTGCATTGTCGGGACCAGTATATAGTAGTACAGTGCTGCATTGTGGTGACCACCAGTATATAGTAGTACAGTACAGTTGTCCATTGCTGTATCTTGCAGCTCCGTGTCAGACTCAGTTCTATTCTCCGGATCAGTGCTCAATATCTTTGCTGCATTGTGGGGACCAGTATATAGTAGCACAGTGCTGCATTGTGGTGACCACCAGTATATAGTAGTACAGTACAGTTGTCCATTGCTGTATCTTGCAGCTTCGTGTCAGACTCAGTTCTATTCTCCGGATCAGTGCTCAATATCTGTGTTGCATTGTGGGGACGAGTATATAGTAGTACAGTGCTGCATTGTGGTGACCACCAGTATATATAGTACAGTACAGTTGTCCATTGCTGTATCTTGCAGCTCCGTGTCAGACTCAGTTCTATTCTCGGATCAGTGCTCAATATCTTTCCAGCATTGTGGGGACCAGTATATAGTAGTACAGTGCTGCATTGTGGTGACCACCAGTAAATAGTAGTACAGTACAGTTGTCCATTGCTGTATCTTGCAGCTCCGTGTCAGACTCCGTTCTATTCTCCGGATCAGTGCTTAATATCTTTGCTGCATTGTCGGGACCAGTATATAGTAGTACAGTGCTGCATTGTGGTGACCACCAGTATATAGTAGTACAGTACAGTTGTCCATTGCTGTATCTTGCAGCTCCGTGTCAGACTCAGTTCTATTCTCCGGATCAGTGCTCAATATCTTTGCTGCATTGTGGGGACCAGTATATAGTAGCACAGTGCTGCATTGTGGTGACCACCAGTATATAGTAGTACAGTACAGTTGTCCATTGCTGTATCTTGCAGCTTCGTGTCAGACTCAGTTCTATTCTCCGGATCAGTGCTCAATATCTGTGTTGCATTGTGGAGACGAGTATATAGTAGTACAGTGCTGCATTGTGGTGACCACCAGTATATATAGTACAGTACAGTTGTCCATTGCTGTATCTTGCAGCTCCGTGTCAGACTCAGTTCTATTCTCCGGATCAGTGCTCAATATCTTTGCTGCATTGTGGGGACCAGTATATAGTAGTACAGTGCTGCATTGTGGTGACCACCAGTATATAGTAGTACAGTACAGTTGTCCATTGCTGTATCTTGCAGCTCCGTGTCGGACTCAGTTCTATTCTCCGGATCAGTGCTCAATATCTTTGCTGCATTGTGGGGACCAGTATATAGTAGCACAGTGCTGCATTGTGGTGACCACCAGTATATAGTAGTACAGTACAGTTGTCCATTGCTGTATCTTGCAGCTTCGTGTCAGACTCAGTTCTATTCTCCGGATCAGTGCTCAATATCTGTGCTGCATTGTGGGGACGAGTATATAGCAGTACAGTGCTGCATTGTGGTGACCACCAGTATATAGTAGTACAGTACAGTTGTCCATTGCTGTATCTTGCAGCTCCGTGTCAGACTCAGTTCTATTCTCCGGATCAGTGCTCAATATCTTTGCTGCATTGTGGGGACCAGTATATAGTAGTACAGTGCTGCATTGTGGTGACCACCAGTATATAGTAGTTCAGTACAGTTGTCCATTGCTGTATCTTGCAGCTTCGTGTCAGACTCCGTTCTATTCTCCGGATCAGTGCTCAATATCTGTGCTGCATTGTGGGGACGAGTATATAGCAGTACAGTGCTGCATTGTGATGACCACCAGTATATAGTAGTACAGTACAGTTGTCCATTGCTGTATCTTGCAGCTCCGTGTCAGACTCCGTTCTATTCTCCGGATCAGTGCTCAATATCTTTGCTGCATTGTGGGGACCAGTATATAGTAGCACAGTGCTGCATCGTGGTGACCACCAGTATATAGTAGTACAGTACAGTTGTCCATGCTGTATCTTGCAGCTCTGTGTCAGACTCTGTTCTATACTCCGGATCAGTGCTCAATATCTATGCTGCATTGTAGGGACCAGTATATAGCAGTACAGTGCTGCATTGTGGTGACCACCAGTATATAGTAGTACAGTTGTCCATTGCTGTATCTTGCAGCTCTGTGTCAGACTCCGTTCTATTCTACGGATCAGTGCGCAATATCTTTGCTGCATTGTGGGGACCAGTATATAGTAGCACAGTGCTGCATTGTAGTGACCACCAGTATATAGTAGTACAGTTGTCCATTGCTGTATCTTGCAGCTTCGTGTCAGACTCCGTTCTATTCTCCGACAAAGTGCTCAATATCTTTGCTGCATTGTGGGGACGAGTATATAGTAGTACAGTGCTGCATTGTGGTGACCACCAGTATATAGTAGTACAGTACAGTTGTCCATTGCTGTATCTTGCAGCTCCGTGTCAGAATCAGTGCTATTCTCCGGATCAGTGCTCAATATCTGTGCTGCATTGTAGGGACCAGTATATAGCAGTACAGTGCTGCATTGTGGTGACCACCAGTATATAGTAGTACAGTTGTCCATTGCTGTATCTTGCAGCTCCGTGTCAGACTCCGTTCTATTCTCCGGATCAGTGCTCAATATCTTTGCTGCATTGTGGGGACCAGTATATAGTAGTACAGTGCTGCCTTGTGGTAATCACCAGTATATAGTAGTACAGTACAGTTGTCCATTGCTGTATCTTGCAGCTTCGTGTCAAATTCAGTTCTATTCTCTGGATCAGTGCTCAATATCTGTGCTTCATTGTGGGGACCAGTATAAAGTAGTACAGTGCTGCATTGTGGTGACCATCAGTATATAGTGGTACAGTTGTCCATTGCTGTATCTTGCAGCTCCATGTCAAACTCCATTCTATTCTCTGGATCAGTGCTCAATATCTTTGCTGCATTGTCGGGACAAGTATATAGTAGTACAGTGCTGCCTTGTGGTGACCACCAGTATATAGTAGTACAGTACAGTTGTCCATTGCTGTATCTTGCAGCTCCATGTCAGACTCAGTTCTATTCTCCGGATCAGTGCTTAATATCTTTGCTTCATTGTGGGGACCAGTAAATAGTAGTACAGTGCTGCATTGTGGTGACCACCAGTATATAGTAGTACAGTACAGCTGTCCATTGCTGTATCTTGCAGCTCCGTGTCAGACTCTGTTCTATACTCCGGATCAGTGCTCAATATCTATGCTGCATTGTAGGGACCAGTATATAGCAGTATAGTGCTGCATTGTGGTGACCACCAGTATATAGTAGTACAGTTGTCCATTGCTGTATCTTGCAGCTCCGTGTCAGACTCCGTTCTATTCTACGGATCCGTGCTCAATATCTTTGCTGCATTGTGGGGACGAGTATATAGTAGTACAGTGCTGCATTGTGGTGACCACCAGTATATAGTAGTACAGTACAGTTGTCCATTGCTGTATCTTGCAGCTCCATGTCAGAATCAGTTCTATTCTCGGATCAGTGCTCAATATATTTGCTGCATTGTGGGGACCAGTAAATAGTAGTACAGTGCTGCATTGTGGTGACCACCAGTATATAGTAGTACAGTACAGTTGTCCATTGCTGTATCTTGCAGCTCCGTGTCAGACTCTGTTCTATACTCCGGATCAGTGCTCAATATCTATGCTGCATTGTAGGGACCAGTAAATAGCAGTACAGTGCTGCATTGTGGTGACCACCAGTCTATAGTAGTACAGTTGTCCATTGCTGTATCTTGCAGCTCCGTGTCAGACTCCGTTCTATTCTACGGATCCGTGCTCAATATCTTTGCTGCATTGTGGGGACGAGTATATAGTAGTACAGTGCTGCATTGTGGTGACCACCAGTATATAGTAGTACAGTACAGTTGTCCATTGCTGTATCTTGCAGCTCCGTGTCAGACTCAGTTCTATTCTCGGATCAGTGCTCAATATCTTTCCAGCATTGTGGGGACCAGTATATAGTAGTACAGTGCTGCATTGTGGTGACCACCAGTAAATAGTAGTACAGTACAGTTGTCCATTGCTGTATCTTGCAGCTCCGTGTCAGACTCCGTTCTATTCTCCGGATCAGTGCTTAATATCTTTGCTGCATTGTCGGGACCAGTATATAGTAGTACAGTGCTGCATTGTGGTGACCACCAGTATATAGTAGTACAGTACAGTTGTCCATTGCTGTATCTTGCAGCTCCGTGTCAGACTCAGTTCTATTCTCCGGATCAGTGCTCAATATCTTTGCTGCATTGTGGGGACCAGTATATAGTAGCACAGTGCTGCATTGTGGTGACCACCAGTATATAGTAGTACAGTACAGTTGTCCATTGCTGTATCTTGCAGCTTCGTGTCAGACTCAGTTCTATTCTCCGGATCAGTGCTCAATATCTGTGTTGCATTGTGGGGACGAGTATATAGTAGTACAGTGCTGCATTGTGGTGACCACCAGTATATATAGTACAGTACAGTTGTCCATTGCTGTATCTTGCAGCTCCGTGTCAGACTCAGTTCTATTCTCGGATCAGTGCTCAATATCTTTCCAGCATTGTGGGGACCAGTATATAGTAGTACAGTGCTGCATTGTGGTGACCACCAGTAAATAGTAGTACAGTACAGTTGTCCATTGCTGTATCTTGCAGCTCCGTGTCAGACTCCGTTCTATTCTCCGGATCAGTGCTTAATATCTTTGCTGCATTGTCGGGACCAGTATATAGTAGTACAGTGCTGCATTGTGGTGACCACCAGTATATAGTAGTACAGTACAGTTGTCCATTGCTGTATCTTGCAGCTCCGTGTCAGACTCAGTTCTATTCTCTGGATCAGTGCTCAATATCTTTGCTGCATTGTGGGGACCAGTATATAGTAGCACAGTGCTGCATTGTGGTGACCACCAGTATATAGTAGTACAGTACAGTTGTCCATTGCTGTATCTTGCAGCTTCGTGTCAGACTCAGTTCTATTCTCCGGATCAGTGCTCAATATCTGTGTTGCATTGTGGAGACGAGTATATAGTAGTACAGTGCTGCATTGTGGTGACCACCAGTATATATAGTACAGTACAGTTGTCCATTGCTGTATCTTGCAGCTCCGTGTCAGACTCAGTTCTATTCTCCGGATCAGTGCTCAATATCTTTGCTGCATTGTGGGGACCAGTATATAGTAGTACAGTGCTGCATTGTGGTGACCACCAGTATATAGTAGTACAGTACAGTTGTCCATTGCTGTATCTTGCAGCTCCGTGTCGGACTCAGTTCTATTCTCCGGATCAGTGCTCAATATCTTTGCTGCATTGTGGGGACCAGTATATAGTAGCACAGTGCTGCATTGTGGTGACCACCAGTATATAGTAGTACAGTACAGTTGTCCATTGCTGTATCTTGCAGCTTCGTGTCAGACTCAGTTCTATTCTCCGGATCAGTGCTCAATATCTGTGCTGCATTGTGGGGACGAGTATATAGCAGTACAGTGCTGCATTGTGGTGACCACCAGTATATAGTAGTACAGTACAGTTGTCCATTGCTGTATCTTGCAGCTCCGTGTCAGACTCAGTTCTATTCTCCGGATCAGTGCTCAATATCTTTGCTGCATTGTGGGGACCAGTATATAGTAGTACAGTGCTGCATTGTGGTGACCACCAGTATATAGTAGTTCAGTACAGTTGTCCATTGCTGTATCTTGCAGCTTCGTGTCAGACTCCGTTCTATTCTCCGGATCAGTGCTCAATATCTGTGCTGCATTGTGGGGACGAGTATATAGCAGTACAGTGCTGCATTGTGATGACCACCAGTATATAGTAGTACAGTACAGTTGTCCATTGCTGTATCTTGCAGCTCCGTGTCAGACTCCGTTCTATTCTCCGGATCAGTGCTCAATATCTTTGCTGCATTGTGGGGACCAGTATATAGTAGCACAGTGCTGCATCGTGGTGACCACCAGTATATAGTAGTACAGTACAGTTGTCCATGCTGTATCTTGCAGCTCTGTGTCAGACTCTGTTCTATACTCCGGATCAGTGCTCAATATCTATGCTGCATTGTAGGGACCAGTATATAGCAGTACAGTGCTGCATTGTGGTGACCACCAGTATATAGTAGTACAGTTGTCCATTGCTGTATCTTGCAGCTCTGTGTCAGACTCCGTTCTATTCTACGGATCCGTGCTCAATATCTTTGCTGCATTGTGGGGACGAGTATATAGTAGTACAGTGCTGCATTGTGGTGACCACCAGTATATAGTAGTACATTACAGTTGTCCATTGCTGTATCTTGTAGCTCCGTGTCAGACTCCGTTCTATTCTACGGATCCGTGCTCAATATCTTTGCTGCATTGTGGGGACGAGTATATAGTAGTACAGTGCTGCATTGTGGTGACCACCAGTATATGGTAGTACATTACAGTTGTCCATTGCTGTATCTTGTAGCTCCATGTCAGACTCAGTTCTATTCTCGGATCAGTGCTCAATATCTTTCCTGCATTGTGGGGACCAGTATATAGTAGTACAGTGCTGCATTGTGGTGACCACCAGTATATAGTAGTACAGTACAGTTGTCCATTGCTGTATCTTGCAGCTCCGTGTCAGACTCTGTTCTATTCTCCGGATCAGTGCTCAATATCTTTGCTGCATTGTCGGGACCAGTATATAGTAGTACAGTGCTGCATTGTGGTGACCACCAGTATATAGTAGTACAGTACAGTTGTCCATTGCTGTATCTTGCAGCTCCGTGTCAGACTCAGTTCTATTCTCCGGATCAGTGCTCAATATCTTTGCTGCATTGTGGGGACCAGTATATAGTAGCACAGTGCTGCATTGTGGTGACCACCAGTATATAGTAGTACAGTACAGTTGTCCATTGCTGTATCTTGCAGATTCGTGTCAGACTCAGTTCTATTCTCCGGATCAGTGCTCAATATCTGTGGTGCATTGTGGGGACGAGTATATAGCAGTACAGTGCTGCATTGTGGTGACCACCAGTATATAGTAGTACAGTACAGTTGTCCATTGCTGTATCTTGCAGCTCCGTGTTAGACTCAGTTCTATTCTCCGGATCAGTGCTCAATATCTTTGCTGCATTGTGGGGACCAGTATATAGTAGCACAGTGCTGCATTGTGGTGACCACCAGTATATAGTAGTACAGTACATTTGTCCATTGCTGTATCTTGCAGCTTCGTGTCAGACTCAGTTCTATTCTCCGGATCAGTGCTCAATATCTGTGCTCCATTGTGGGGACCAGTATATAGTAGTACAGTGCTGCATTGTGGTGACCACCAGTATATAGTAGTACAGTACAGTAGGCCAAAGCGTTATCTTGCAGCTCCATTTCAGACTCTGTTCTATTCTCCGGATCAGTGCTCAATATCTTTGCTGCATTGTCGGGACCAGTATATAGTAGTACAGTGCTGCATTGCGGTGACCACCAGTATATAGTAGTACATTACAGTTGTCCATTGCTGTATCTTGCAGCTCCGTGTCAGACTCTGTTCTATTCTCCGGATCAGTGCTCAATATCTTTCCTGCATTGTGGGGACCAGTATATAGTAGTACAGTGCTGCATTGTGGTGACCACCAGTATATAGTAGTACAGTACAGTTGTCCATTGCTGTATCTTGCAGCTCCGTGTCAGACTCTGTTCTATTCTCCGGATCAGTGCTCAATATCTTTGCTGCATTGTCCGGACCAGTATATAGTAGTACAGTGCTGCATTGTGGTGACCACCAGTATATAGTAGTACAGTACAGTTGTCCATTGCTGTATCTTGCAGCTCCGTGTCAGACTCAGTTCTATTCTCCGGATCAGTGCTCAATATCTTTGCTGCATTGTGGGGACCAGTATATAGTAGCACAGTGCTGCATTGTGGTGACCACCAGTATATAGTAGTACAGTACAGTTGTCCATTGCTGTATCTTGCAGCTTCGTGTCAGACTCAGTTCTATTCTCCGGATCAGTGCTCAATATCTGTGCTGCATTGTGGGGACGAGTATATAGCAGTACAGTGCTGCATTGTGGTGACCACCAGTATATAGTAGTACAGTACAGTTGTCCATTGCTGTATCTTGCAGCTCTGTGTCAGACTCAGTTCTATTCTCCGGATCAGTGCTCAATATCTTTGCTGCATTGTGGGGACCAGTATATAGTAGCACAGTGCTGCATTGTGGTGACCACCAGTATATAGTAGTACAGTACAGTTGTCCATTGCTGTATCTTGCAGCTTCGTGTCAGACTCAGTTATATTCTCCGGATCAGTGCTCAATATCTTTGCTGCATTGTGGGGACCAGTATATAGCAGTACAGTGCTGCATTGTGGTGACCACCAGTATATAGTAGTACAGTACAGTTGTCCATTGCTGTATCTTGCAGCTCCGTGTTAGACTCAGTTCTATTCTCCGGATCAGTGCTCAATATCTTTGCTGCATTGTGGGGACCAGTATATAGTAGCACAGTGCTGCATTGTGGTGACCACCAGTATATAGTAGTAAAGTACATTTGTCCATTGCTGTATCTTGCAGCTTCGTGTCAGACTCAGTTCTATTCTCCGGATCAGTGCTCAATATCTGTGCTCCATTGTGGGGACCAGTATATAGTAGTACAGTGCTGCATTGTGGTGACCACCAGTATATAGTAGTACAGTACAGTAGGCCAAAGCGTTATCTTGCAGCTCCATTTCAGACTCAGTTCTATTCTCTGGATCAGTGCTCAATATCTGTGCTGCATTGTGGGGACCAGTATATAGTAGTACAGTGCTGCATTGTGACCACCAGTATATAGTAGTACACTACAGTTGTCCATTGCTGTATCTTGCAGCTCCGTGTCAGACTCCGTTCTATTCTCCGGATCAGTGCTCAATATCTGTGCATCATTGTGGGGACCAGTATATAGTAGGACAGTGCTGCATTGTGGTGACCACCAGTTTATAGTAGTACAGTACAGTAGGCCATAGTGTTATCTTGCAGCTCCATGTCAGACTCAGTTCTATTCTCCGGATCAGTGCTCAATATCTTTGCTGCATTGTAGGGACCAGTATATAGTAGTACAGTGCTGCATTGTGGTGACCACCAGTATATAGTAGTACAGTTGTCCATTGCTGTATCTTGCAGCTCCGTGTCAGACTCAGTTCTATTCTCCGGCTCAGTGCTCAATATCTTTCCTGCATTGTGGGGACCAGTATATAGTAGTACAGTGCTGCATTGTGGTGACCAACAGTATATAGTAGTACAGTATAGTTGTCCATTGCTGTATCTTGCAGCTCCGTGTCAGACTCAGTTCTATTCTCCGGATCAGTGCTCAATATCTTTGCTGCATTCTGGGGACCAGTATATAGTAGTACAGTGCTGCATTGTGGTGACCACCAGTATATAGTAGTACAGTACAGTTGTCCATGCTGTATCTTGCAGCTCCGTGTCAGACTCAATTCTATTCTACAGATCAGTGCTCAATATCTGTGCTGCATTGTGGGGACCAGTATATAGTAGTACAGTGCTGCATTGTGGTGACCACCAG